>NC_034409.1:35507216-35587914 GCF_002078875.1 Numida meleagris | reverse complement strand
CTTTCTTTCTTTCTTTCTTTCTTTCTTTCTTTCTTTCTTTCTTTCTTTCTTTCTTTCTTTCTTTCTTTCTTTCTTTCTTTCTTTTTTAACTTTCCTTCTTTATTTCCAAGGGTGAGAGATAGAATGGTTCTTGAATATGTAGATCAGTATAATTTAATTAGCTTTTATGACCGGGACTCCTCAGAGATAACCATAAAAGTCAATTAGTCTGTATTAAAATGCAGCCATTTCCCTGAAGCTTCTGCTGAACAGCCTTTACTTCTTCAGGAAAAGTGTTAGAAATCTAGATATCTAATCTAATAAAAAGAATAGTCACATAGAAAGAATGGTGCTGTCTTTTTTAATATGAGAGATTTCCTTCTGCACGTTCCCAGTTCCTGAGGTGCGTCGTAATGTGCAGTGCATACCTTCAGTTTATGCATTTATAGGCTGTGCTGGTCTGTCAGCATTACAGTATGATCCTGCAGTCCATTTAAAATTGGATTTGAGGAAGATGGTTAGCAAAGTGTAGTACCTCAGGGCACAAGCTGACTATCTGTAGGAATCCGGAAAGGCCTGTGTCCCAGCTGTGCTCCCCCTCCTAATTCCAGATGTTGCGCACACAGCTGGCTGAGCACACCAGAAGATGTGCAAATGCCTCACCATGCGGCCAGATTATCACATCTCAATTGGTGCTTTCTTTCCTCGCCCTAGCCTCTCTGCACTGCAATCAAACTGCCTACTCCTACGTTGCATTTTCCTGCTTGGCCTGCCTGTCTCTGCCTCCCTTCCACGTGGCCCCACTGGTCCAGGCACTGTGGCTCTTGTCCTGCAGGTATGGATTGGGGAGAGCAGAAGAGGGGGGGGGTGAGCAGCCTGAAGTCAGAGTCCTGCCCGTGAGCAGTTGGCACACACATGACAGGCCTTGAGGGGTGTGGCAGAGCAGCTGGGCATGTTCCCCATCGCAGCCACAAGCATCCGGCCCCGAATTCCAGCAGAGACTTATTTATTTCAATTAGCTCATTAGGCCTTCCAAGTCTCTGTGCTTATCTCAAAAATAAATATTTGCTGTACAGCACGGCACATTGCTGGGTATTGGTGTTTTCTGCGTAAGAAAAGTCCTTGTAAAGCATACCACAAAGAGCTTGTTAAAAAATTTATTGTGAGGATCTTCGTTCTGGCTTTACTCATTTTCTTTCAGGGCTAAAGCCTCAGGGTTGATGCTGCATCAGTGTGAAATTTCTGTGGAAAATACCACATTTCTTAATAATGCACTCAAGTTCCACAGGAAAGAGAAAAGTATGCAGCAAACAGAACTCATATGAAACTTCTGGCGGATAAGAGCAAGTATTGTCTTGAAATCTCAAGTTTTCCTCTCATTTTTTTTCATGGAATAAGAAGAAATGCTTCAGTGTTAGCAACTGCAGCACTGAGGTGATGGCCCTTACATCGAGGCAGTTAATGTGTCAGCAATTCCATCAGCAAACTTGTTTTTCAGACCTGTTAGCTGAGGTCTGAAAATCAATTCCAGACTTAATCAGGGACAGAGGGGTGTACCACAGCGTCCTGCATGCTGGCGGTACGCAGGCACTGCTGGGGAGGGCAGATTCCAAGGTCTCAGGCCATGAGAAATTCTGTGCTTACAATATTTATGACACAATGACACAGTTGTGCTACAGAGTGCAGAAAAATTAGACAAAATAGGGGATTCAAATGCAAAATAGTTTGATCCTCTGATAGAAATTCCTTGGCCTTTTGGCATTATACCACAATCTGAGGCACGTAAAAATTGTGCTGGAGTTTGCCACTTGTCATATCTCATCACTTAATTATTAAACGTGTGTGGCGTGGTACGGTTGCTCTATAATAAGGTCTGTCATTACTTGAGCAAATGAAATTCCTTGTGCTTTTGTCCCCTCCCCTCAATAGTCAGTTCCCGATAAGGGCACTGCTGCGCTCTTGGCTGACGCAGGCTCTGCGGTGCAGAGCAGATTTGGGGTGAGGCCTGCACTCCATGAGCAGCCACATGCTGCATTTCAGCCTTGCCTTTTCTTCCTCATAAAGGAGCAAATCCCGCCAGAGGAGCTGGCTTGGGTGGCAGTGAGCAGGGCAGCAGAGCATGCTGCTGTGGGAGCTTCTGCGGATGCCTTGCAGCTAATTTATCTTCATCAGCCATGCGTGCCACACACCAGCCTGCAGCTGGGGCCTGCTCCTGGCTGCCTCTGCTGCAGAGAAGTGGCAGATTTTGGCAGGGGGCAAGGTGAAGAATGGGAGGGCTGCTTATGGCTGGGCCTTTTCTGATGGAGGGTATGTTTTTGCTAAGAAAATAAAAAAATGGCTATTTTGCAGTTTCATGGAATCATAGAAACATAGAGTCTTTTAAGTTGGAAGGGACTCTTAAAGGTCACCTAGACCAACTCCCCTGCAATGAGCAGGGACAGCTTGATCAGGTTGCTCAGAGTGCCCCCAGACTGACCTTGAATGTCTCCAGGGACACGGCATCCACCACCTCTCTGGACAATCTGTTCCAGTGCCTCACCACCCTTATCGTAAAAAACTTCTTCCTTATATCTAAGCTAAATCTCCCCTCTGTTAGTTTGAAACAATTTCCCCTTGTTCTGTCACCACAGACCCTGCTAAAGAGTCTGTCCCCTTCCTTCTTACAGCCCCCCTTTAGATACTGCCAGGCTGCTCTCAGGTCTCCCAGAGCCTTCTCTTCTCCAGGCTGAACAGCCCCAGCTCTCTCAACCTCTCCTTGTAGGGAGGTGTTCCATCCCTTGGATCATTTTTGTGACCCTCCTCTTGACACGCTCCAACAGGTCCACATCTCTCCTGTACTGAGAACTCCACATCTGGACACAGTACTCCAGATGAGGTCTCACCAGTGCAGAGCATAGGAGCACGATCACCTCCTTCAACCTGTTGGCCATGCGTCTTTTGATGCAGCCTAGGATACAGTTGGCTTTCTGGGCTGCGGGGACACATTGCTGGTTCATGTCCCGCTTGCTATCCACCAGTACCCATAGTTTCTTTTGGGCAGGGCTGTGCTTGTTTTGATAGCAGGGGTTGCCATGATCCATGTGCAAAACCTTGCACTTGGATTTGTTGAAGCTCATGTGGTTCACCTGGGCCCACTGCTCAAGCCTGTCTAGGTCTCTCTGAATGGCAACCTGTCCCTCAGGTGCACTTGATCCCACTGTCGATGTCACTGATGAAGATGTTAAAGAGCATCGGTCCCAGTACTGACCAGTACTGACCCCTGAGGAACATCACTTGTCACCGATCTCCAACCAGACATTGAGCCATTGACGAGTGCTCACTCTCTGGGTGTGATCTTGCAACTAGTTCCTTGTCCATCAAACGGTCTGTCCATCAAATCCATATCTTTCCAACTTGGAGAGAAGGATGTTATGGGGGACTGTGTCAAAAGCCTTACTGAAGTCCAGACAAATGACATCAGTGGCCTTGTCCACTGAAGAAAAAAGCAACAAGGTTGGTCAGGCAGGACCTGCCCTTGGTGAAGCCATGTTGGCTATCCCATATCACCTCCCTCTCTTCTATATGCCTTAGCATAGCTTCCAGGAAGATCTGCTCCATGATCTTCCCCAGCACTGACGTGAGGCTGACAAGTCAGTAGTTCCCTGGTTCATCCTTTCTATCCTTCTTAAAAATGAGTGCTATGTTGCCTTTTATCCATCGTATTTTTCAAATAATATCAAGAGAAGCTTGGTGAACACGTCAGCCAATTCCCTCAGGACTCTGAGATGCATCTCATTGGGACCAGTGAACTTTTGGATGTTCAGGTTCCTCAGGCAGTCATGAACCTGATCTTTGCTTACAAGGGAGGGGCATCAATCTCCCATTTCCCACCTTCTGAACTATGTGCTCAAGAGCTGTGTGTAGAGTGGTCACTAGTGAAGACTGAGGCAAAAAAAGTTGTTGAATACCTCAGCCTTCTCCTTGTCTTATATTACCATCCTGCCTGTGTTGCTCACTAGCAGGGGGTACACCCTCGTGGACTTTTTTTTCCATTTGATTTACCTATAGAAGGCTTTCTTATCTTTCTTTGTGCCCCATGCCAAGTCCAGTTCCAGTTGGGGCTTGGCTTTCCTTATCCCATCCCTACACAGCCTAGCAGCATCCCTATACTCTTCCCAGGTTACCTGTCCCTGCTTCACTGCCTGTGCATTTTGCATTTTCTTCTTGCACTCCAGTTTGACCAGCAAGTCCCGGTTCAGCCATGCCAGTCTCTTGCCTTCCTTTCCTCTCTTCCTAAACCTGGGGATGGGCATAGCTGCAGGTAACTAAGGGCTCTTGTGCTCTAAGGAAAGCTTCCTGAATGATCTTCCAGCTCTTTACCTTGTCCTTGAGAACAGATTCCCAGGGGGATTTCATTGACTAATTCCCTGAGGAGCAGGAATTTGGCTTTCTTAAAATTAAGCTTCCAGATATTACTCTTTGTCCAATATCCTTCAAGAGTGTGAACTCCACCATAGCATGATCAATGCACAGCCCAGGAAGCCTCCAAATCTGATGTCACCAATCAGTTCACTTGTGTTGGTGAGCAGCATGTCCAGCATTGTATTCCTCCTGGTGGGGCTGCCTATTACCTGGCTCAGGACGTTATCCTCAATACTTTCCAGGACCCTCCTGGATTGCCTACAGCTTACTGTGCTACTTTCCCAGCAAATACATGAGTTTATAAGTACATACTGTGCACAGCAATACTGTATCTTTATAGCCGAATAATCTAGCTATATTTAGTATATATATATTTAAATGATCCTAGGTAATTTCTTCTGAAGCCAGCTGGCCTAGCACTTGCAAACCCAGCCCTACAAAAAGCGCTCCGTGCAGAACCTTGGTCCATCCTGCCCCACAAAGCTTGATAATGAATTGGAAATTACTTCGTTTTAATGTCTTGACCTCAAGGCTCAAAGAGAGATCTGGCAGCAGCCCCATAGCAGAACCCAAGTGGGAAACATTTTGCTGCTATGGTGTACTCGAAGAATTTCTTCAGGCAGCACAAGGTGAGTTTTATGGACCAAAAAACTCTGTCAAAGCAGGGGTGAAATATAAACAAATGAGGAAATAAGTATGTCTACTCCCTCCTTTATCATGCAGGTAGTACAATAAAAGCAGTGGTCCTACAGGAAAAAGCTGATGCAAAGCCTGGCTGAGGAGGCCCTTTAATGTTTAATTTTATTGTAGAATCTCTTATCCAAACAGTAGAGTTCTATATAAGGCCCAGACATGCTGCATGTGGAGACCTCTGTTTGCAGGGTGGCAGGGCTCTGATCGGTGCTGCAGGAGCTCGCTTCACTCTGCAGCCCAGTGCACGCTCCTGCCCTGCATCATCTTTGTGTTCACGTGTGGCCTTCCAAGATGTTCTGTCTTTACCACTTAGGCTTTCCCTGTCCCTGCCTCAGGAGGGAACCGGTTCTCCCATTGAGAATGAAATTAATGAGGAAAGAATCTAGGGAAACTGGCTATTCTTTGACTGATTACCTTTAGTATTTCTCCCAGCTGTGTTGGGGTTCAGCTTTACTGAAAGAACAAACAATAATGTAATTAATATGATTACTCTAATATAATGCAGTCTAAAGATGCCTTCAGCTTGTCGCAGCATGCACTTTTAAATTTTTTGCTCCACAGTAACATTAGAACAGCCAGACTTTCAGCCCTACAAACTGTGGATAATGAATTTCTTTCATCCCAAACAATTTACTAGCCTGTGTATTAAAACACTTAACCAGATCAGTTGTATTTGTGCCAATGCATGCTCTGACGTGCTTAGCAATGGAAAGAAATGAGCAATCAGTGTGCAGTAATGATTATTTTCTTAGTAAATGCTTTTTCTAAAAATGATGGAAATAAAGTCACATATTTCTCAGTGAGAAGTGAATGCTGTTTACACAACCAATATGAGTAATGAAAACAAGTATATTCCCTCCTGCCCTTGCTCTCTTTGGACAGCATCCAGCACTGACTGAAGTCAGTGAGAGCTCTGCCGTGGACTCCCTTGGAGCAAGGCTGGGTCTGCTGTCCACAGTCAGCATTCCCCTCCAACAAGCACAGCTTTGGGAAGGCTGAAAAAATCCCATGGAGAATGCAGTGACTGTCAAGCTGATGTTTAGAAGGGCCTCAATGCAAAGTCAAACTGGGGAAAAGGGAAAAAAGAACAAAAACCAAAAAAGAAAGAAAAGAAAAGAAAAGGAAGAGCTTTAAAATAGAGGTTTGCATGCTTTTTTTCTAACATTCTAGTTTCTGAGGCATTTGGCTATATTTGGTTATATTCTTAGGCTCGCTTCCAGGAGCAGATTGAAGAACTAAAAACTTTGTGAAATGAAAGTTAGGATTTCCACATAATCGCCTGACTTCAAAAACTGACGCTCAGAAATAAATACCCCACCCTGCAACACTTGTTAAAATACCAATATTTTGTAAACATGCGATTTTAAGCTAGCAACACAAATAAGGTCTAAAGAATATAATTATCTCTTTTTTTACATTTGACTCAACAGTGTAGAAATTATGCAGCAAAGGGACCATTCTTTTCTTTCGGAGCTAATCCCCATGTTTTTTACAAACCTGAGTGGGACTGGATTTGCAGTTACGAGGTGCAGGGACATTTTTGAATGCAACTCCCAGAAATGCAGTTAATTTTTCCAGTAAAGTGGAACTTACATAAAATCATCCTGCGTCCCAGAGAACCAAAACTGCACGGTTTTGCCTGCGGGGGTGGATGCCTCGTGTGGGACTTACCCATCCACCCCTGTGACCTGGGCTGGATATGGGTCCTGCTGTTCAGCCATTGGCTTCAGAGGGAGATTTGCCTCAGAAAATATGGGGTGAACACAAACTTTCCACTCGTACATCTGCAAGAGCAGAGCTTTTGCTCCAGCTGCTGATCTCTCCCATCTTGCTTGCTCTCTGGGGTGATTTCTCTTGATCTCAAAGCATATGAACTGAGACTACTCATGCAGTTGTAAAAACAATGCAGATTAATGAGAGTCACTCCCTGCTAGGTGACCCCTAGAAAGCCTACTCCGCAGACACTGGAAGGCAAGAATTTTTAATCCATTTTGGTCAGGCAGTGATTAAATCACTGGACTTTTTTCCCATCAGCAGCATCTTTGGTGTGGAAACTCTGTGGTCAATTTTTATGGCCGTTCAGCAGGGCTGTACTCAGCGCTGCACACTTCCTGGTAGGCATCCACGTTGCGTGCTTTTAAAATTCATTTCAGGTAATCTGCTGCGAAGGAGAATATTGAGGCTGTGCATCTTGGCCACCCAATCTATACTCTCCTGTTGGCAGATCTATACGCCTCTGCCGTAATAAAAGCACCGGCGAGCAGAGCACATGTGGAAGTGTTCCCAAGGAGATCACTGCATCTTAATCGCTGCCTTACGCCCTGCTTAGTACCGTGTCTTCCAAAGCCGCGCACATGTCCATGCAGCTGTATATTTTCATTGCATGTCACTCCCAAATAAATTATTCAGCACTGTTAGATTAGTTATAAATGACACCAATCAATTAACACCACAGCCGGCTTCTGTCACAGGCCAGGATGGTAAAGCTCTTGCCTCCACATCTCCCAGTAAGAAGGATTATGTTAATGACAGCTTATTTTTATTGAATTTTTAATTGATGAGTAATATCTGTGGACTCGCTGTGCTAACATTAGGTCTAGAGAGAGCTAATCTTGTGAAGGAGAATGCGATACGAGCAGAGCTGCCCTTCCCCAGACAAAAGCCCCACTTGTATGTGGCACCAAGCAATGAGATGAGCTTGCTGCTGTCAGCTGTCAGAGTGTTTCACAGGCCTTTACACTAAATATATGGGCCTCTTCCCGACAGAGGGCTGCGCAGGCCTTTGAGGAGGCCATGCATTGACATGCACTTCATTGCTGCTCTGTAATAAGGTGAAAAACTGGGGTGGCTCTGGGTCATGTGCAACAAAGACAGCAGCGGACTGCACTGAAAAATACTCAACCCCAGGACAGTTTTGCTGGTGTGCACATGGGTAAGCCATGAAGAGAGCTGTGTTTCAGTGCTGGCAGAGGATAACAAAGCTGATCCAGTGTTTTCTGCGCTTCTTTAACAAGCAGTAAAGCTTCACAATGATGGATAAACACTATTATTGTGTGTTAAATGGGTGTGTTAAGGACGGAGAGCTTAGTTCTTCAATAAAGACTGACCATGCATCTCTAACTGCTTGAGTGTTTTATATCTAAGCCTTTCTTGTGGCCCCGAGGATTGAAACCAGGCTGCTCAGAGTCCAGTTGAATTCACTGTGTAATGTCACCAAGAACTGTTCGAAAACACACACGTGGCATGTGGACATGGATTGATTCATTAAAGGTGATGGTAAAGTCTGAACTGGAGGGTGCAGTGAAGATGATGATGAATTTTAATGTGGCCGGTGGCTACTGTTCAGCAAATATGAAATTGGAAATCAATGCTAGCTATTAAATACAAATGGATGCTGCCTTCTCAGCTGAAGCCGCCTTCCATTCCCAATCTTTCAGTGTGCCAGGGGAATGCTGGCGTGAACGAAGAAATCTCAGCTTTCCAGCAGTGCCGCTGCCTAGGTGTTGCATGACTGCATCTGAACATAAGGTTATACTTCTTTCTAGATTTCATGCTCAGGGGAAATACCTTTGAGGGAGTGTTTGATGGCGCGGTGATGCCTGAGCCTGCTGGCATCTGGAGACTGGCCCTGAGACATGTGATCGGAGTGCAAACCCTGCAAGCCAGGAGTGACCACATCCCAGCTGGGAGGTGCTGTAGGAGAAGTGTGACATACCCAGCCACAGGCACAAGGAAATGCTGCCAGATGTCCCCTGGCTGCGGCAGGAGAGGCTGGAAGGGAAGTGTCTGCTTCTGCCCACTAGGGAAGCAAAGTCCCCTGTGGTGGAGACACAGTGTGTCCTTGGGAGAGCAGAGGAAATACCAGGAGCTCTGTGCTACATTGTGCCTAGGGCAGCAATTTACCATAACCCAGCTGTGTTCCCGTATAATGCAGAGACAAGGTGTTTTAGCCTCCTACGCAGTGGAATCTTGAGTTCTTCCCCTCTATCTTCAACACTCAATGTGGATGATGGAAAAAAATTCACTTTGTTTCACTTTGTTTTCATAATAAAATACTAGAGAGCAAAGTGACCCCCTCCTCTGAACCAAAGCAATGAAAGAATGAGTATCCCAACCTCATTTAAATATTTGCTGGCTCTGTTGACATTGGAACATGGAGCTAAATCTGTAATTAAATGAGAAAACAATAAACACAACTAGCAAGCTATTGGTTTTCATTAATCCCCATCTAGAATATTTTCAAACTGTGTCTAACAAAATGAGCACTGTATTTTAAAAGCTCATCCTCCTGATCTCTCAAGTGTAACAAGTGATGTTTATCACTTCATTTATGAAAATTTGGTTTATCCTTTTCCATTGCAGCAGCAGAGGAAGACGGGGGGCTGTTCCTAGGTAAGGGTAGAGTACAATAGGGATTTATAGTATATGTGCACTGGAAACAAACATAAATAATCCTGTGTGAGTACGATAGGGGTATTGGTGTAATCAGCTCTTCCTGGGTAAGTAAACAAGATGAGTTGATCTGTTAGCAGTGAGGGGCCTGGAAGATGTGGCCACCCAGCGCAGGGAAGTCAGGATGGTAGAAGAAGGACTTTGAGAACCTCCGGCCCAGAGCCTGCCATTGGCACCACCTGACATGGCCTCGTTCATTGAATCCATGGATAAACTCCATCTAACACAGCTAGTCCTGCCACCAGAAGCAGAGCTCACATGGGGACATTCAGAGGACACCAGATGTGCTTAGGAGGGACAGTAGTGTATCAGCTCCACCATGTTATATTTTCCTCTGTGTCAAAACTTGCCTGACTTCTCCCATTATTTATTTTAATTTTACCTTGTGTTGGCTCCCATATGATAGCAATGTTTTTCACACTTCCATGTTATCCTTGAGCCTGCACTGGCAGCTGGATACCTACTTCTCCTTGGCTAACATGTAGGAATTGAGCTAGTAAGGTTGAAGCGTTCATGATTCCCAGCTACTTTGGCCAACATTTTAACACTATCAGATGAAGATTTATATTTGAAGTTGATTGGAGCTGATTATCAAAATGGGATGGAGTGAAGCATTGCTAAAACATCTCCAGAAATTTTTCATTTTGTGAATGTTAGAGGTTTTTTTTTTAATTGATATTTGACATTTCAGCCAATTCTGAAAGCTTCAGGTTTTAATTGCAGTAAAATCGATGGTGCACCAGAAGTAATGAAGTGTGCCTGAATTATTCTGACATAGATATAATTGCCGTATAACTCCCGCAGCAGGGCCCCGTCCCCCCACCACAGTCAGCATCTCATTGTTTGCCAAGAGTAAAGATGCCAAGAGCCAGTGGGGCAGAGTGCAGTTAGCCAGGATGATCTCCCTGCCTGCTTTTGTGGTTTTGAATGACAAATAGCAAACAGCATCTGTGAAGAGAAAAGGGTGCTCGAAGAAGATGGCTTGCTGGCATCCTGAGGATGCTTCACACTCCAGCGGTGGAGAAGATGAGTGTGGAGGTGATGTGGGAGTAGAGCAAACACTGGTGCAGAGAGTTTTGTTCAGGTGGGAGGTGTGGGTAGAAAGCAGTGTTCTCTGTTACAACTGAGTTTTGACTTTCACTGTAGTACAGAAAAATCAGGATGAAATGCCCTGCAAACTATCGTCTGCCACCTACTGGAAGCACGGCACTGCACAGGGCTAGGGGAGAATAAGGCATAGAGCCAGAGAGTGACAAAACCCAGTGTGACTGAGGAGTCTGTCCTCCTAAGGGACTCTGTGGGGCAAGCATTTCTGTACAGGGTTTCTTGCTGAGTTGTCTCTGCTGCCTTTTCTTCTCCTGGAGTGAAACATATCTAAGATGTGGTGACAGCAAGGTGAATGTCTTCCCTGGTCTGAGGATGCTTGGCTCCACACCTCCTCTGCTGGAGACAAGCGAGGCATAAGGTTTCAACTTATTTTACTGCAGAAGCTCCCTTATACACAGAATAACTGTGCCTTCATTAAAGGCACTTAATTCAGCTGGGGAGGGTGGGATGCAATATAGGTCTGCCTACTGCTGCAATTCCTGAGCCACAGGGGCAGCTTTTGTGATAAATAGGTAGAAAGATAATTTGATAGATTACTGTTAAGCCTTCCCTCTCTCTCATTCTCTCTCTCTTTTACAAATAGATCATTTACAAGCACAGGGAGATGTAATGGGGATATACAGTCATCTGGACTTTTACTAAAAATAATACAAGATAAATTTAGTTAATGAGTTCAGCATGTATATGTTTTAATAGCTTTCATCTGCTGCAGTGTCATACTGGCTCCTATCGTACATCATCGCTTCTTTCAGCACACTTAAATGGAACACAAAGCATAATTCAAATTCCCATAGAAAATAACTTGCTTTTAGTTAAAAACAAAAACAAATGCAGCAGCAATCATACAAAACCATACAGGCAGTATATCAAAAGTTGAGCCAACTTCTGCTCTTTTACTCAGGAAAATAATCCCTACTGACTTCCTAACCTCAGTATGGTAAACAGGGCTATATTTTCTGAAGAAACTTTATGTTGAAGTATATTTCATATTGGCTCCTAATACCAAAGGCACTTTGAAAACTTTTCATATGTCTAGCTGAAACATAGTGAATGAGCTCTCTACATTAATAGAGGACATAACCAATCAATTAGTATAAGGACTCTCTCTCCATAATCACCTGACTTGATCATACATCACCTAACCACAGTGCTACTAAAGCAAGACAATTTTAGTAGCCTGTAGTTGTCCATGAAGTCAACACTTTTAGACAAGACTCCTGTATCTATCAGTATAAGTTACAAGAACAGTTGTTCTAAACCCTGGATTAAAATTTGAGATGTAAGATTAAATATGCTGCATATCTCCAAGGAGTGAACTAGGCCCACTCTTTGGACCCATGTCTGCTTATTAAGACAGGGCCACACCTATGTTGCTCAAAGAACTGGAGCATGGTGTGCTATACATACCTGTGAACAAGGCTTGCATCTGCAAGCTGTACTTGCAAAAATGTGTGAAAAAAGTAATTTTCAGGTTGGCCTTCTTGAATATTGGTGGTAAAAGTCATGAGGGTATCAGTAACAGCGTAACCCTTTGCTTCTGCCTTTGGATCTATGTGGTTGGGATGTGAGATGTGTTTTCTCTCTTCTCACAAAACCATTATTTTGTTTCATCATGTTCTATGTTCCTATGAAGATGTCCCACTTTTTAGTCTGGAAATCGGTTGGGAATGAGCTGCTAGGGGTAAAGAGTGATGTACAGAAGCTTGCCAGCCAATATTTTCTAATCGCAGGTCTTCTTCCAAATAATTTTTATCTGAATAAAGCACTTTAATATAAAATATACCAATGGAAAGGGGCATACAGTGTGAAACTATGAAGCAAAACTTATTTGTATCTCTCTCCTTCACCTTGATCTTAATCTACATCAGCAAGGTTTGGTCTTGTCCATGTGAAGACGGCTGCTGTTGACTTCAGTGGGATTAGGTATTAGAAACGTGCAGAGGGAATGACAAGAGACAGCATTTCACAGCCTTTCTGCACAGGAAGAATTAAAATACCAGGTGCAAATTCAGGGAGAAGAAAGATGCAGATGTTGCATTTGCTACGTTTAGAAATAGGCGGCCAAAAATCAATATTCTTTATACATAGTTCTGAAATATGCTGCCTAAGGTGACTTGGACACTACAGTGATGTGTGTCCTAGAAATCTGATCAATACAACATCTGCTCCAAAGGCCTGCTTTAGTGAAAACTGGTATGACTCCTGACTTCTCAGAACATGGTCAACTCCTGCAGAAAGTAAGCACAAGCACACTCTCTAATCAAATGTGATTATTGCCAATAATGTTTCAGGTACAGTTTGCTATATAACCCACTTACTGGACTAAATTCTAAAAAACAGATCAGATCTGTCTGGAAGATTTTTTATAAAAAGTAGAAAACACATGCTCAGTGCAGTAAACCTGGCTGATAAATGTACACTATATTGCTTTGCTCAAAAGTATATGTTTGTTCTTTTTCTCCTCCTAACCTAAGCTCATTGTGTAGATATGTATAAGAAATACACTAATTTAATATGACATCTTTCCTTGTATCTCTTGTCTTCTACTATGACCTTATAAGTCTTTCAAACTGAAATACAGTGGGAAGCAATGAGGCAGAGATTACAAATGAAGAGCTCTAAAGGCAATGGAAAATCCCTCAGGCATTCCCCAAATATTTCCATGTTCAGAGGAAATTCCTTTTATCTCGAGGCTGACACTGTACCAGAACACTTTGCATTTTATGCCATTTTTATTCATGTTCATCGAATCACCAGTGTTCCTAGGAAACCCATGCTTAAAACCCGTGGTTAGATTTGCCAGAACTACAGAAATCATGGAGAGTGAACCTGCAGAAGGACACTAGTGAATAAGAATTTTCTAGCCTTGTTTTGGGTGAGGTCCACTAGTATAAATTTTCTTATCTTCCAACTCCAAAGAAACAAAAATATGTTAGAAATTCCCATAATTAACACAGTAATCAGAGAGAATTAGAATAACAACATCAAAATTCCCCACTGCTCCCAACTGGAAGTGCACAAACACTGATATTTTCTACACACTACTGCTTCCTTTCTAAAAACTATTTACAACTCAACTCTCTGAACTCAGTTAAAAACAAATCCAATAGGAACAATGAGTTCAAAGGCAGAATTCCCTTATCATCATCAGTCGTATTTATGAGCACTGGTCAGAAATGTTTTGTGCATCTTTGAGGTCTCCTTTCAGTTAAATATCTGCTTTCTTTAGCTGAGATGAAAGGTCTTGGCACTACAAGTACGCTGTGCAGTGGCCCTTTGTAACTAGCAAATGCTAAGTCTTGGTACCAGAGTGAATGTAAATAGAAAAAAAGCCATTTGTATTTTAAAAAATATTTTTTAGGTGTACTTTTTTTTTGTAGGGATGGAGAGAGAATCTGTCCTAGAACACCATCCAAATAAAGCACAGCAACACTTAACTCATTTGTTTAATCCATCAGGAAGATGGTGCAGTTTGAAAGGGGTGCTGGAGCATATGAGTATATGAAATTGAAAGAGCCATTCTGCTCTCTGGAGCTGAGGCGCATACATTTATTATTTGTTTTAAAGGTTACTTTTAATGATGCTATGGAGAAGCACATTCTGAAAGGGGTATATCTGAGTGCAGCACTATTATTCCTAACAAATTAGTCATACTGCATCACCAAAACAGAAAACAATGAAACTAAGGAGCCAGGGCCCTAATTTGCTCTCAAGTGTGTTGGTGTGAGTCCATGGGACTAATTCTCTGGCTGGGCTGAGCTGTATCAGAAAAGACAGTTGCAGCCTGGAGGCTGCTCCAAACTGATGAGGCTGAGGACTACAGGTGGCCACCTCCCTGCTGCCATTCCCCTCCCCATGGGATACACAGCCAGCCCAGGAGGCCATCTGCTTCCTCCCTCAGTGCTAGTGGGGTGGTGTGAGGCACTGCTGAATGAGAGATAGCCAATCTTCTTCCCAGGATTGAAGCACTGCAGAAGCTCACCGTTTTTTATGCCCATTGAAAAGTAAGAAAGAAATAAGAATGTTATGACAGAGTTTGTAGAAGGATATCTTTCTGCTCTGTTCAAACAATACAATGTTCTGTGTCCTGATTAACCTTTGTGGTGTTAGCATTTTTAACATGCATTCTTCATTAAAAAGAGCTGGAACAAATGTCCATTCTTGGTCCGGGTTTGTAGTGGAGTTCACAGGTGAGTCTCTGTCATACACCGGCATCAGAACACTGAAGACCGAGTGCACGCACTGGGATTAGAACTGTGCTCTCAATGAGGTTTCCAACAATGCACTACAGCTGACAAAGTGTGGCATCACTTCAGAGAAGTAAGATCAAAATCCACCCTTGACATTTGAGCCTCCCTCCAGTTTAGAACAGAAGATTTGATTCTGCCAGATTCCAAACTAATATTTCATCCTAAGTCTGTTGTCAAAAAACCTTACTCTGTGCTCTTTTTCTTCATCTTTGCAGCGTCATGCTTGTAGATAAACTGCATAGTAAAAAATAAAACTAGTAACCAAATTAGCAGGTACACGAGCTACCAAGTATCATCATCATCTGAGCAGCTCTCCCCCTTCCCCCACTTGCCTGCTTGTTGCAAAGTATTAAATCACTGCGAGAGCACTGCCCTACAAAGAGCTCCCCAGGAAAGCAGCTGTAGTAAGCTGGGGCTGGCTTCATCTTTCTGCATTTGTAACTGTGGTGGATGAGGGTGACAGAGCTACGTGGGCAGAGAAGTAATTGGAAGTAATCACAAAACAGACTTACATAAGTGAAATGATGCATACAAGTAGTCTTCGGAGATTACAGATATTTGGGTTGGGAGAGGAGCTTTAATTGGAACTGACCTTGTAAAACACGCTCCCTTATGCTCAGGCTTATAATCATGGGTGGGCTGGATGATCTATTTTAAAAATGCCTGCCTCACATTAACCACCCAGTTTTTAGAGAGTGGTTGACGGCATGCCAGTTTTAATCTGGCATGCAAGCAGTTAATGGAAACAAGCGTGAATATTTCATGTAGCACCTCAGACAGCACTCCCATGCAATGTTTTGACGTAAGAAAACACTTTTCTTCAGGAAAATAATATACTAATAATACAAGGGTTGCTAGTAGGACAGCAGATTTCCAGTTGCTGATCTGATTTATTTTTAGAAGGAAGAGGAATTAGAGAAAAAGAAGATTTAATAAGCAGGGAGATTCTCCTAAGAAGAAGTAGTCAAAATTAGTTCCTTTTATTATAGCACAGAATCCAATCGGCCCATCAATAATAAGCAAGCCATTCAGCCTGGTAAATTTGTGCAGGAAAGAAAGGCTGCATCTTTTTGCACTTTGGGTGGAGGCAAAGAGTTGGGCTGGAAAGGGGCAAAGCAGTATTTACAAAGAAGTTCAGGGCTGTGCTTTTCAGGCTCTGGCTGCAACAGCCAGTGACTCACTTTAAAAAAGAAGAGCATGAGTAGAGGATATTTTGAATTTGTGGAGTTTTGATTACATGTACCTGATGTGAGCTTTTTTTTTTTTTTTTTACTTTGGCAATTACCAAGTCTCACAATTACTCTGTGCCTTGGCCCCCCTGCATTATCTATGCATGTGTATTGGCTTTGGGGCTGTGAGTGGTGCCAGTGGGGTGAGCTCCCCTCAGGTTGTGCAGGACCAGTTTTGGGCAAAAAGAAAATTTTCTTAGGAATAGCTTAGTTTGCTCTGTGATACATAAAATAAAATAAAATAAAATAAAATAAAATAAAATAAAATAAGAAGTATTTTCTTTCTTTCTTCCCCCCTCCCCCCCTTTTTTTTTTAACTCTGACCAAAATTGAGAACATTGCCAGTTTTCTGCCAAAAATCAAGTTTCCTGTAAGGAAACTCTTTCTTATCCATGTGCTCAATTTCTGACTGCCTTCATGTATACAACATTCATCACCGTAGTGTCTGAATGTAGCATCACACTTCCAGGAAACCAAACCAAATTCACATCTGACACCAGTGACTCCGGAACTTACATAAGAGCAACGTCCTAAAACATGCTGTTTGTATAAGAAATGGGAATTGTTAAAAGTGTTTTCAAAGAAATAGCCTCTGATCTTTTGCTTCCTGCAACCTCAGACTCTTAAAACCCTTTGCTGTGATTCAGTTTTTTTTCAGCCAATCTTCCATCCCTAACCTCTACACAGGCTTTCAAAGTGGATGCTGTCCAGAAATCCTATTACAATAAATTTACTGTATTAAAAAAAAATCTAGAGGAAATAAGATATGGTCGTATTATTAAGTCTGACTGTTCACCATTGCCAGCCTTTCATCTAGCCCTTTGCTTATTGTTGTTTTATCCTGCACTTAATCTCATTTAAAGTATAGGTGCTTTAGTGTGAAGACCTTCCATTTGCTTTCTTTCAAGTGTCTTCTGCATATATGATACCACATTTAAAGGAGTTATTTTAGAAAAAGGGCCTGCCATGTAATCTCTCTTTACTGTGCTTTTCATGTCTGTGATGCTAAAAACATAAATTTTTGTTACAAAAGCTTAACCAACAGTTGTAAGCCTAGCAAGAACATATTTCTGTAGCTCTCAGTCTCCTATGTCATAAGCAGTGAGGCCAGATCTCCAGAATTTTCAGAGAGAGTGATTAATGTAACGACCCCAGATCCTTTTCCTCCTTGCAGCTTTCCAGACTCTCTGCCCCAAGCCTGTAGCCTTGCCTAGGATTGTTGTGACCAAAATGCAGGACCTGGCACTTGGTCTTGTTGAACCTCATCCCACTGGCTTCAGCCCAGCAATCCAGCCCGTCCAGATCCCTCTGTAGGGCCTTCCTACCTTCAGGAAGATTGACACTTCCTCCCAACTTGGTGTCATCAGCGAATTTACTGAGGATGCACTCAATCCCCTCATCCAGGTCATCAATAAAGATATTGAACAGGACAGGCCCCAGTACCGACCCCTGGGGAACATCACTTGTGACCAGTTGCCAGCTGGATTTAACTCCATTCACCAGAACTCTCAGCCCAGCCCTCCAGCCAGTTCTTCATCCAGCAAAGCGTGCACCTGTCCAGATGGATCAGGTATCACCAAATCTGAATAAAAAATGAGTTGTATGTGAGAATACATACCCCCAAAGAAATCTTGCTGAACACTTACTTGAGCAAGCGGATCTGTCCTGCTGAGGTGGATGGCCACCCCAGGGCTTCCAGGCTGACACTGTGCCAGAGGACACCTGTCCCAGAGCACAGCTCTCCCTGGGTTTGCAGCACTGGCTAGGAAGCCAAGCAGTGCTGTGAGCTTTGAGTTCAGGCCCGGGCCTGAAAGCAGGGCTGCACCCAGTGAGCGGCTTGGCAATGGGATAACAGTGCTAGTGCGCTGGCCTTGGTTGTATGGGCAGCCTGACCCTTGCCTGTCACTGTAACTCCAAGAGGGAAAAAGTCTGTGCTTTACAGACCTGGCTGCTGGAATATAGAAAAAAAAAAATACAGCAATGAGTTTTCATGTTCTGTTACGAACGTATTTCGCCTCCCCCCTTCATCTTTAAAACCGCTTTCCAAATCAGAATAGAAAGGTTTCTTTTCGACGTGCTGATGGCTAGCGAAGCAGCGATCCCCGCCCCGTGCTGGATGCCAGCTGCTCCGCCGAGCCCCAGCAGTGCCTCACGGCGCTGCCTGCTGCAGCAGGTCGTGCCACCTAGTGGTGACGGCGACATCGTGCCATCATCCTGTCCAGCCTCTTCCTGAAAAACAGCAGTGGCCAGCGTGCTTGAAACTGCGGAGCCGCAGTGTCCTACGTTACTGCTCCGTGCCCTGTCTGCTCAGGTAAGTTGGCCTCCAAACTGCACATTAGCCCTCAGAAGACTGTAGATAATATCCCCGTTGAAAGCAAATGCCAGAGGCAAGTGCTGACATCTGCAGCTTTGCCTGCCCACTGCAGCCGGCCCCTGCCTGGCCCTTGCAGCCAGAGGCTACGTGCTCATAAAAAAGCAAAATACAGACTCATGCAGTCCTCCTTCAGTGCCACTTCTGCAGCTCTTTTTCTTTGCCCAAGTCATAAGATAGCTGTCAACGGTCCATACATTGCCTGGAAACCCTGGAAGGTACAGTTTGAAGAGAAATGTTTCTAAACAGTTTTATTTAACTGATTTTGTATTTCACTTCCATTTATGATTATTGTCTAAACTTCACTTTGACTGGGCCTGCAAACCTTCAGCAAATTCTAAATTGAAAGTTTTCCATTTATCTTTGTTCAGTGACATTGGCAGCAGAGTGCTTTTGAAGGTTTGTCATTTTTTTGGTTGTACAACTGTATGCAGAGAGTGAGAAAAAAGATGGCGTCTGTCCACACTGTGGCATTGGAGTTACAGCAGCAAAGAACCCGCATCAAGATATTTATCAACCAAAACACAACAGAAGAAACTGTTGACTTCAATTTTTCTGCACTGAACAAGCCAGAGAACAGACTGCAGCTTTAATGAATAGACTGTAGTGGAAAATTTCTCGTATTGTACATTCATGCACAGTTTAATGGATTCAGGCCAATATTGAAAAGAAAGTCAGTGTTCAAGTCTTCACAGAAACTGCCGTGCCACAAAATCTGCATTGTCCCCACCCAGAGACTGAAGATTTGCCTTGCCTGGTGCGAGGCAGGAGCCATCCATCCCACACCTCAGGTGCTGCAGAAGCTAGGCCCCAGGGGAACAGGAGAACACGGTGCTGCTTCAATTCTGTTCTGGACAATGTTAGGAGATGAGCTTTAAATTAAAACCAAGATCCCCTATGACTTATTCTGACAGAAACTGCTGATAAAAGGTCTTGCTGGACCTAGCCCTCACTCCATCACATCAGCAGTTGCTCCTGCTCCCTATGGGATATCCAGGCCCGGCCTCCTCCTTGCAGCAGGCCTTCTGCTGCGGGGATTAGCTGAGTGCCCGGGAAACAAACACCACTTCTGTGTCTGACACTATGCCAATAAGGTTTTCTGGCATTTTCTTCGTACTTCTTAAATAATCCAATTCAAAACACAACAAAAAGTATGTTTGAGAGATGAGCTGTAGCTCTCAATGAATGTAAAAAATGGATTAGGAAAGCATCATTTATTGAGGATTAAGCATTGTATAGACAGAAGACGTGAGAAACATGTATTCTTTAAGCTGTCTTAATACCATGCTTTCAGTGTTGAGTACATGTCAAGAGTGGAGTAAGTAGACATGGAAAGAGTAGGAGGAAAATCACTTGGAAGAGCTGCTGCATTACAGTTGTATTGTAAAGTTATAGTAAGAACAGATGCAGCATGTTACGACAGGAACTAATGTAACATCTCCAAGAGCAAATTGTTCATGTGAGGATGACTGTGTCTGGGAGGGAGATAAGGCTGTGAGCAGAAAAAGATACCAAACACACTGACACAAATAATTTTTTAAACTTGAAAAGGCATACAATTTCACACAGACTGCCATGCTTAAAGGAGAGACCCAAAATGCTGAGAAAACCAAAGATACTCATTTTCTCATGTGAGACTAATATAGCAGCTGTGATAATGGAATCAAGCTGGATTGCCTTATTGGATCCTGTTGCTATTGCTCAATTAACATGTCCAATGACTTTCAAACATTTTTCTGATACTATATTTCTACTAAATCCAATTTCTGATAAGAACAGGGCAGATGAAGTCTTTCCTCTTTCTTTTCTTTTCTTTTTTTCTTCCTCAACACAAAGTAAGGTTTTTGAAAAATCTGAAGCTTTTTCATTGAAAAATTATGATTTTTTTCATCAGATGATTGCACATGAAATATTTAACTTCAAATTATTTCCACGTAGTACTGTATCTACCAGACTATGCGGGAGGTTAATACCACACTGGAGGCTATATGTGGACAGAAAGATAGCTGAATATTTTACTGCTATTCAGCCCTAAACACTAGGTGACTAGAGGATAAAAGGTTATCATACATAATTCTTTTTAGTCCTCTTAGCAGAGATGATGAATCAATGGCGCTATGGCTAGATCTGGCATGCAAAGCAGCTAATGTGGTCTGTGGAAAGAAGAGATACCTTCAGCAGACTGTGCCTCTGAGTTTGCTCCATTGATTTTAGTGGGAGCTATGTAAGAGAAGGAAATTGCAGGACTTGTTTCCAGGTACTGTTATGGAAAGAAAAACCCTAATGAAATTATCTTTGGACGTGTACTTCTGCAAGTCGAGTATTTTGAAATGAATCCAAAGTATCATATTTAGTGGTACATATTTTCTCAAAAGTACTGAAAGCTCTGGTGTATCTGAAATTGAAAAGGCATGCAAGATCAAGTCGATTGAAACTCAACTTTTGGGCATCAGGACTGAGTAGATGTGATAAGGAGCAGATTGCTGGTTGGGTGGCACCGTTCAGCAGTAAGTGGGAGCTTTAGATTTTGCTACAAAGAGAGTACTAGAAAGCACTGTTTTTCTTCAAACCAGTTGTCATCATGGCAGAGCCCACTGTGCTTGTTTTGTGAAGGCCCTGAGAGCATCCCCGCACCAGGAGGCCTAGCTGTTGGGGCTTGGGGATGATGCAATCATGGATGAGGCCCTCCAGGAACACCCTCAACTTGATTGATTTCTCTAGTGGCTATTATCTTGAGGAAATAATTTTCTTAAGAAATTCAAGATGATGTGTCACAGTGATGTCATATCTGCCTCTGAAGGTTCTTCAGGATTTTTGCCAACTGCTGTTTATACAGAACTCTATTAGAATGATGTCCTGGGGGGCTACAGGCAGGGAAGGAGGTAGGAAACTTCCTGGTAAATATTCAATTTCTTTGTGCTCGCGTGTGCCAGACAGAAGGAAGCTGAGACAATTAAGAAACCTCAGTGTTAGGGAGGACATGCTGACAAGACCATTAAGCTTTGATTTGTGTGGTACTGTATCACCTAGCAGTCCAAATGGATTGGGCAGAGCACATGATTGTGCTGCTGCTGAATTATCCAGAGTACACAATATGGTATTTATACTAACTTTACATTGTCTGCAGGGAACTGACAATGCCTAGTCTGACATAGAACTGGAGTGGTGTGTGCGCAATATACTCAAACCAATACAAACACAGACTTTTTTTAGCACCTTCAAATCACCCGTGGCACTTTGCACTTGCAGTGTTTTGTACCTGCTGTATTAAGTGCCCTAAAACATTCTTATGTATTGCCTAACTTAATCCCAACTGAAATGCTGAACTGCAGTAACGAAAATCTTATGGTAGAGTTCAAAAGCTCTTGACCTTGTGAACAACTCATCAACAACAAGCACGCAGTAAACCGGATTCCTTTCAACAGCTAAATAAAGCTGAGACATTTACATGACCTTCTGAGTGTACCTGGTGCAAACAAAGAGCTGTTCAGGCTTGTGCTAGCCCAGGACTACGAGATCCTGGCTACTTGCAGGTTTGAGTTGGGTTAGCTATGGAAGGCAGCTAGAGCTGGGCTTTTTCAGATGCCCTGGTTACTCTATTTGCTCTTTGAGGAGAAACAAGTTTATAAATCTGGCTTTTACAAACTTTTAAAGCTAAATATCACAATGGACACTGCTGGCAGAGACAATTGCTAGCAGCAGTGGCAGTGGCCACAGCTAGCAAGAGCAGCTATTAGCCTGGGCTGCACAAACACTGTTAAAGCTACTGGCACAGCATATTTCAAGCACTTAGTGCCATCTCTTTCAATATTTACACCATAATAACCAGTTTTACATACATTTTACTCAGAACGTTACCTCTATTCATTATCATTGTTTTATAGATAACAGATAAAACACAGATTTTAGCGCATACGACAGACACTGGCAAATTGCACCAATAGATTGCACCGATGGTCTAGGTATACAAAATCTAACCTTGTTTGAACATTTTCACTCTGTCCTCTGATGGAATAGACTTGTCATTCCATATCCTGAAGGACATCAGTGGAGGTGCCTGGGGAGATGCAGAGTTGTACATGTCTGGATTCCAAAACATAAAGGGCAGTGTCCTCTCTACAGTTTGGTTAATTCCCACTCCCCTAATGAGCTTTCCTTTTTAAATGGTTATGTGACTGTTAAAGTCAGTGCCATGGAAGTGATTTGTTATTAGTATTTGTACATAGTGCCAATAGTGTGACAGCAGATTGTTGTTACAGAGAGTATACAGAACCAACGGAGAAATGACAAAATTTCGTTATACAGAAAGTTCAGCAAGTCTTTTATAAAACTTTTTCTTAATATATCAGATAGTTTTGGTCACTTAGCAGATGGCCCTCTGCAGTGACTATTAGCCGCTTCTCCTTCCCCTTTGAGCTTGAACTGCGTTACCTTGCCAACACAGCTGAGCCCACCAAGCCCAGGTCTGAGACACCCGAGGCCACGCTCATGTTCCCATTGTTACGGGGCCGTTACCAGTGCATCAAGCCATCCAGGGATTACACACACGCTGCCAACAGGAGTTACTCCCCGAGGGGTTGTCATAACACATTATTCATGCCAGCATTGCACAATTTTGCTACTGTGGTGTGTAAATCTTATGTGCTTTTAAAAACAGAAAGGAGATTATTACTGCATTATGAACAGTCACGTAGACTGGGAATGGCTGAATGTGTGCAGCCGCACATAATATGACAAAGCAATGCTCTGCGCTTCCTATAGAAACAGAGATCACTTGCTTACAGCTACAAGTTGGGTATACTCTTCTTCACTAGAGGATGAGCAGCTGTAGTTTTATTCTGCTCTCAGGGCAAATGTTAGAACAAAATTAGATCAAAATGACACTTGCTTTCCTACTTTGCTCTTTCTTCTGAAGCAAGAAATGACGTTAACCATTGTCACCCTCGCATCAGCAACACACATTTGAGATTGTTCTGCTTCTGAACTTGAATTCTATCCTTTTTTAAAATCTTGTGCTTTTACAATCAAAATAAACTCAGAATTAGTAGATATCAAACCATGGCTACAAATCTCATATTGTTCTTTCTTAAGAGAAGGGAGAATTTCAGAAAGCCTAAAGATGCTGATTTCAAAAGGGGCCTGATCTGAGACATTTCAGAGTTTCAGGATCACCCAGGGCTGACACGGAGGCTGGTAGCTCTTGGTTATGGAAGTGCTGCAGCGTGTGCCTGGCCTCAAGTGCCTGAAAAATGAAGTTCTCAAAGGCAGCAGTCACTTTTGACAGTGATTTGTCCTAAGAGAGCTCACAATGTACAAAAAAAGTGGATGGTGGGCTAAGAGTTGAACCCTCTGTCCACATTTCATATTTGTTTTGACTTCTTTTTCTGTTAGAAAGATGAACTATGTAGGCTCTTCTGCAATTCAGAATGAAATCATATCAGACTGACAGACCAGTTTAAGGTAACAGCTGATGTATTTGCCAAGCTCAAGAACCATTACTGTGGCACAAAGCCAGGATATCATTGAATCCAGATCCCTGTACGCAACAAAACGCTGCCCTTTAACAACAGCTGGATCAGCGCTGTGAGTTGAAAATGGGATTGAAATGAGTAGTAAAGTCAAAGTAGTTTTGACACTGCAGTTTCTAAATGAGTTGCAAAATAAGCTGGAACAAGTTTGCACTAGAAATATTTGCTATTAAGGGTAAAACTGTGGGACTTGAGCCAGGCCAGCTGTGATTTCCTTCTTTACTCACGTACCAGTAGGTGCCAGAGGCTACAGACACTGGAGGTAGAGAACACGTTTCACTGCTCTCATTTGATTCCCTGGGGCTGATACACAGAGTTGACAGGCTCCACGGCAAGCTGTGTCTAGCCATCCTTGGCTGGAGGGAGGATCGCTGACACATTGTGTGTTGTGTTTTGGCGGGATAGACCATCAATGCTAAAGCAAAAGAAAGGAAAAAGACTTTGGGTTACCGATTCTTTATGGCATTGCGTGTAGTATACAAGTTTACAAGGGGCATGAGCAACAGGTCATAAGGAGGTCTCCATTTACTTAGATGGAGTAGACAGCTATTCACAGGCTAACGTTCAAGTGAAAGGTGCTCAGGGAAAATCTAATCAAGCACTTGAAGTGAGGACTTAAGAGGGCTGAGGTCAAGAGACAGAGAAGGTCAAAGATAAAGATCATGACATACCTGCAGTGAGGGGTAGTGAAGCTAATGGGCAAACAATCTGAAAATAAAAATATGAGTCACAAATTATCTATTTGACATTACACATGTAAAAAAAAGAGAACTGTGTGATTTAGAAAGAGAAATTACATCTGTTAATTCATTTGAAGAACAGCAACAACATCAAAATCTGGAATAAAAATCAGTAAGGCAAAATGAAATACTGATATTTGCTTCATAGGAAACAAAGGAGGAAGATGGTCATCCTCCCAAGTGTTGAGGAAATCTGAAGTGACTTGAAGTACACTAAAAACTATTTGAATGTGTTGTGTAGAAACACTAGATTTAAATGCTATTTTTTTAAACCAATAAGTAATAGAGACCAGTTACCAAGGGATGTACATTTACATCAGTCCCAGCTAATTTATTTTCCAGAAAGCTCTTCATAGGTTTTGGGACACAACATTTTCCTTCTTCTCAGTGCCATAAGTTTGTGAATACACTGTGACTTTTTCTACACGTTGATTCATTTTTATGATTGCATTATTTATTCAGCACACATGAAAATATTCTTATCAGTTTAAGCATTTTAGCATTCTTACATCATATTACCTCGAACAACTGTGAATTCATTAATGTATGTGCACTGAACTTGAAGTAGCCAGTATGTGTCAGCAGTGGTAAGGAGCATCAGGTAAGGATCCCAATGTATTTACTGAGGTGCTTCCTCTGCATCAGCTAATGACATTTCTTAGCTGTAAGGAGAGTTAAAATACAATTTAAAGCAATCAATGCATACAAAGGAATATGTATTCCACTGCTTCAGGATAATGTATTTTGCTTTATCTTATGAAAATAGGGAAGACGTTGTTAAGAAATACAATAACCGGTGTTTCAGGATGGTGTGGTGTCATGTTATGTATTTGCATTACAGAATCAACCTCTGAAAGCAGACAGCCCCAAACCATCTTTTGTTTGGCTAACTGCAAAACACTCCAGAAATACACTGAAATTATGTTTGATCACGTTTCCCTGCATATCAAAGAAGAGAGATTCCTGGCAAACCTGGAATCTGTGCGTTGAACAAGGAGCTTGTCAGCTGGCTTTGCATATTCTGTAACAAGTTTGTGTGTTACTACAGAAAATGTACCGAGCTAGACCTGAGTGAACATCACAAATAAGTCACTGCGGTAAAAAAAAAAAAAAAAAAAAAAGAGCTGGTTTACTTGGTGGACCTAAGAGTCTCTCTGTTCTTTTTAACTCGATGCACTCAAGAGCGCTTGAGGATCGCCCCCCATGAGGACCAGCCCGAGGAGACGAATAATTAAAACCAGTCTCCTGTGCCAAATTTGAAAGGAAACAACACTTCTAGAAACAAGCGTTGGGAAAAAAAAAAAAAAAAAAAAAAGAGCTGGTTTACTTGGTGGACCTAAGAGTCTCTCTGTTCTTTTTAACTCGATGCACTCAAGAGCGCTTGAGGATCGCCCCCCATGAGGACCAGCCCGAGGAGACGAATAACGACCTCCGCCGAGGGGGCTGCTAGCTCGGGCTGCTAGGAACGCGGCGAACATGGCCCCCGCGGCAGCGCCGTGAGGTAGGCGGCGGGGCCCGCCCCGCTGCGCAGCGCCGCGCAGACTCGCTCGGGTCGGCGGCTTTGCTAGGGGAACGGCGGTGCTGAGGGACGCGGACCTGTGCCCTGCGCGCCGCCATGCCCGTGCGCTTCAGGGTGAGGCCCCGGGGCCCGGCGGGGAGTGCGGGTTGGCCGGGCCGGGCCGAGTCGGGCCGGGCCGGGCCGGGCCGGGCCGGGCCGGGCCGGGCCGGGCCGGAGGGGCAGTGGGCGGGCGGAAGCGGTGGGCTCGGCCCGGCCCGGCCCGGCGGGGAGTGCGGCCGCAGCCGATCACGGGTGCCACCGGCTTTGTGGGGATGGGGGACCCTTGTGCTGAGGAGCTCGTACAAGCAGATAGAGCTCAGTCGTGCGCGTGGAAGAGGTCTTTTAAAGCTCGGTTTAAAGATTTTGTGTGCTATTTTTTTTTTTCCCGTTATCTGGAGAGTAATGCATTGGTTTATGCTCTTGGATGGGGTTTGGTTTGGAGGATGAAGAGCACTTTCCGAGCTTAAATGAATCCTGCAGTGGCCTTCTGTGTTTCCCCTTGGCGATGAGTTAATTACCCGTAGGTGCAGAGGAGCAGGACAGCCATCAGTCACTTGACAGGCATCTCTCTTTGCTTCAGGGCTTGAGCGAATATAAGAGAAACTTCAGGTGGAAAACCCCCGAGTTGTGTAGCCCATCCCAAGAGCAGAAGTCTCCGTGGGCAGGCCTTCGGTCGGATCAGTTGGGTAAGCACCTCCAAACTGCCCCCTCAGTATTACCTGGAGTCCTGTGTCCAGTTCTAAACTTCTCAGTTCAAGAAAGATGGGAAACTTCTTGAGAGAGTCCAGCGAAGGGTCACAAAGATGATTTGGGGCCTGGAGCATCCATCTCCCTTATGAGGAAAAGGGTGAGAGACCTGGGGCTGTTCAGCATGGAGAGGAGAAGGTTGAGGGGGGAACTTATCAGCCCTTATAAATATCTGAAGGGTGGGAATCGAGTGGACGGGGCCGGGCTTTTTTCAGCAGTGCCCAACAACAGGACAAGGGGCAATGGGCACAAACTGGAGTGCAGGAATTTCCATCTGACCATGAGAAAAAACTTTTTTACTTTGAAGGTGACAGAGCACTGGAACAGGTTGCCCAGAAGGGCTGTGGAGTCTCCGTCTTTGGAGTGCCTGGACACCTTCCTGTGTAACCTGGTCTAGGGAACCTGCTCTAACAGGGAGTTGGACTAGATGATCTCCAGAGGTCATGTCCAGCCCTATGATTCTGTGATTGCAAACCCCAGCTCTGGAAAGGGCAATCAGCTGCAAAGGATCAAGAGAAGTTCCCCATGATCGAGTGTGCAAGCACAGTTTGGACACTTAACTGAATTGAAAGTATATTCTTAATTACCTTAATGGGGAGTATGTTTTTTGAATGTCGCATTCCTTTTGGCTACACTGAAACTTTAGTGTTAGTGCTACTTATATAAAACCTGAAAAAAACATGGTTTCTGACATGTAGCATCAATTAAATCCAAAAGGTGAAGCACAAATGCAGCATTAGCCCATACAGGGTATGTAGAAGGAGGCACTGGGTTACCTGTGGTGCGCAAAAATAGGAAGTAAAATTTTGTATTAAAGAAGAGGCTAACTTGGGTCAAAGTTTAATATAAATTGAAACTGTTAGGAAGACTCCTAGGGCAGCTAAGTGGGAGAATCAAAAAAAGATCGGCATTGAAGGACAAAGCTTGTGATGCTGCAGTCCAGGATTCAGCCGTATACAGAGATGTTATTACGGCAGGAAAATGAGGGATTGGAATGTAGGAAAAAAATGAAATTGCACCTGGGTTGAAAGACCCATAGAGAGTGGAGGGATAGGAGTGATCTTTAGAGTGATAACAACTGCAGTACTTGAAAAGGAGCAGCAACATAACAAAATTAACAAAGCCATGCAATTCCGTGCAATGTGCCATGCAGTCTATGTAATTAGAGTCCAATGTATTCATTCTAAATTATGACCTAGTAATGAGGAATTGGCTGCTGGGTGTACAGTTTGTTTTTGACTGAGGTCCTAGACATTTCAGTAACTAATCAAACTTTGCCAAAAATTGTACTTTATGTATATAAAACTACTTTTTACAGTTGCTGCATAATACGTATTTCTTTAGCCTTGCTTTCCTTAACACACGGTTGTATGTATGGGTACCTGTATTTAAGAGAGTGATTTCCACAAATCCTGAAACGCGAGAACATGCAAAGACATCAACCTCTTTTGAAAACTGCAAGTTGTGAATCATCTCCAGTTGTGTGGGATGGTGAAGCTTTATGCAGTAAAGTCATGAGTTAGCAGTACAGCAGTTTCTCCTCCTTGCATTGTAGCTGTGATTTTGTGTGTGCTTGGTGTAGTTTTCCTACATTTTTAGGTTCATTTTTACTCCCACCTTTTTTTCTGGCCACTTAACAGTGTGCATCTTTGAATGTCTCTCTTGACACCTTATAGGACTTTACCATCTGTGCAGATTGCTGTTGTTAATTCACTTACTGTTTTTTGTTGAAATACATAGTTGACAGAGAGTCAGCTGACAAGAATGACTTGGAACACTACCAGAAAAATAGGTGCAGATGCTCTGAGTATTTGTCCTGCAACTTTTCAGTATTTATCTGCTGGAATTATTTCCAAGTACCTGTATGTAGTTGGAAGTTGGACGGAATTGGGTAGAATGTCCTGCTGGACATTTGTATCCTGTTGGACATTCTGTATACTTTTCACTGCAGACTATTGTCTCTTTTTACACTGATTTTTTTTTCATCAAACAGGAGTTTCACTCCCTTCAAGAAACAGCTTCTTTTAACCAGTTATAATCCTTCAATTATTTGTCTATAGTTGTTCCACGCTTCATAGGTGGACTGTCATTTCCTGCTTTAAATGAGTTCAGCCATTCAATCCTTGTCTTAAAATGGCAGGGTATTTTTATTTTCATCTACATGTGTGAAAATCAGCAACTCTTTAAAATAACTTGATACCTTGTCTTTCTATGTGATCTGTTTAGAATCTTGGAAATTACTCTGTGCAATAAAAAGTTACTAGTGATCTGAGGTAAAAGTTTTAAGTCAACCCTGCAAGATATTAAAAAATGGAAATCAATTCAAGTGTCTCTTCTTTAATGGTCTGCAGTTGTATTAAGGGTCTGTCATGTTCCCTGCACAGTGAGTGAGAACCTGCCTTGCAGGTACATAGTGCTGGTGTGGGTGGAAGTGCTTGTGAGGTACTTTATCACTGCAGACTGGTTATTTTGTATCGGCTTTTACCACCTCTTCTGTTTTTCTGTTTTCAG
The DNA here is from genome assembly GCF_002078875.1 of Numida meleagris. Classification (NCBI taxonomy): domain Eukaryota; kingdom Metazoa; phylum Chordata; class Aves; order Galliformes; family Numididae; genus Numida; species Numida meleagris. The sequence continues at coordinate 35,558,348 of NC_034409.1, read as the reverse complement.
AATTTACTTGGAGAAGATTGTTCTGTGGCCATATTTTATTTATAGGCTTTTCTCCAGTTTGGTCCTGGAGCACCGTGTCACTGTCCCTACTTAGTGGAAAGGAAAAGCACTCACAAATGTGAAAGAAGCCATCATTTCACAGTTGTGCCCGTAATTCATAAGCTCTCATTGCTTAAAGAAAATAGTTTTTCTCTAATAATCTATTGTATGATAAACTTCCAGTTTCTTCTTGTAATAGAATGATATATTCAGGGTAATGTTTTATGTTACGCTTAGTATGTTTTTTTTTTTTTTTCAGGAATCACAAGAGAACCAAACTTCATTTCGAAGAGAAGGGTACCTTACCATAACCCACAGATTTCAAAGTCCTTTGAATGGACAGGAGATTGTGATTCTGATGACCCAGGTGAAACGGAAGGTCTTAGGACTGAAGAGTCACATGCAGACCACAGTAATGATGTGAATCAGGAAAGAACTGAAACACCGGAAGGACCGAGGCTCCCCCCAAAAGTTCAATCCCATTCTTCAGATTCCGGAGTTGAAACTGCTCTTGCCCTTGTAGAAAATAGTATGAAGAAATCGCCACCTGTAGCTCCACCTATTCAAAAAGAAGCATTTGTATCTCAAAAAAAAGAAGCAGAAAAAATGAACAACGGGGTAAGGGAAGACTTTTTTTAATTGACTGATAGAAAAATTACTCATCTGATATTTACAGTAATTTAATACACTTACACCAGCCTCTGTTATTTAATTCTCCTTAGTTCTATATTTTGATAATCTTCTACTGTAGCTTCTCTGTTGGGAGAGCAGTACTTTTGAGACCAGATTTTGGTTCCATGTAGGTCAGTAGGGCTTCTTCCCTTCGCATCCCATCTGGACTGATTTCAGTTAAACAAGGATTTAGCCAATGATTTATAGACTTTTTGGGGGTGTTGGCTAAAATGAGAAAGTGTACTTTGCATTAATGTAATTCATATAACAAAAAAAAAATGGTTTGAAGATGTGCATTGAAAAGATTTCTGACTTGTAAAACATTGTAGGAAAGGGAGCAACTGGTGTAAAATTTTCTGCTTTTTAATGTTGTCAGCTTCACAGAGGCCTTCAGAGGAAAGGAGGCATGAATATTCCACGTTTAAGTACTTTCCCTAGAAATTCTGAATATCAAAGTCAGTTTATTTGGAAGAGTCCTCATGAAAAGTCACCAATACTTGCAGCTGAAGAGGTAACTCAAAAAAGTTTCAAAAAGTAGATGAATAATTTCTGTTACGAATAAGGAAAGTTGCTTACTTTTCCTTCCCCCCCCCTCCCCTTTTCCCTTCCTTTTCCTTCTTTCATAAACTGGCGTGCTGTTATATATATTTTTTTCACCTCCCTTACCATATACAGGAGTGCAGTATGGTTAGATATGTTTCCCCATGATTCTTCGTCGTAGCCAGGTCTAATTATTTGATCATCTCTTCCTGGTTGTATTCAGCTCTTCCAAAGAAGACAATTTTCTTCAGTTTGCATGAATTTACTTTAGGTCCTCTAAGTATTACTCTTTATTTCTGTAATTTTTATGTTTAGTATATAGCTAATCAGCATAGGAATGTTCAGGTGTTCTGTGTAATAATAACACGTCTTGACTCTAAAATTATGCAGATTCTCATGATCTTTTATGGGTTACCACAGTTTCTTACTCTCAATCTCTGTCTCTGTGCACATATTCTCCTAGGCCCCAAAAGGCATCTCTGCAGTTACTCAGCTATAGTTTTTCTTTCAGGAGAACTGCTTATATTTATAAGTGGAATCTCTTGATTTTGAAAGACTCTTGTGGCGTTTCAATGCATCTCATCAGTTTTTGGACTTTGTAGGATTGGAAATACTGCTGTTTCTAATCAGGCCATTAAAGAATAATTCTGACTGCAAGACTGCTCTGTGTTTTCAATTTATTGTTACTGAGGTCAGGACAGAGGAGACCCAGTCTGACTTCTGGCCCTCTTACAGTATCGGCTCTCCTGCAGAATTTGGATTTTTAGACTTTGCTGTGAAAGAATTTCTATTCCATCTTCTGTTTCCTCACAAGAAACATATGCATTAATAGGATTACTACAGATAGTGCTATCTCTGTTTTTTATCTACAGGTTGCAGATTTGCTTAGTAGCAGCTTTCAGAGGCAATAAATGATAACTAGGAATAATCCCTCCAAAACCTGTTCTCGTCTTTTTTCTTGTTGCAGAGCCAAGCAGGTGGACATACTTTGAGATACCTGTTTGCCAGCAGTCCCTTATGCAAGGAAAGCTCACTGATAAGCATGACAATAGTGTAGAAGAGTTAGGACCGTTTGAGGAATAGTCTGGTCCCAGAGTGTCAGTTTGATGTGTGTGAATGTTGTGCTATTTCAGAGGAAAGAATGTAGAAACTAAAATAGCAAACTTCTTTCCACACAGGTTATAGAGAATAGGAAACCCTAAGAATAAGTCTGTAGGTGCTATAAATGCTTAGATAAGTAGAATTTAGAGAAAATCTAGATATTCGTAACTGCAACTTCTGAGCTTAAGATTAGAACGTCATGATTAAAAATTAAAATATTAACATTCTGTTTTTCTTCTGATTGCTGTTAAGATGATGGAGAGCGCACCTTGATATTGAATAACGACAAGAACTATCTCTAGAAGAAATTTCTGTGAAAATGACCAAGTTATCCAAGTTAGGTTATAAGTCTGACCTAAACTCACATAGCAAAGCTGAGGAAAATGTATGCCACGTGTGACATATGGCATCGTCTTTTAACCCTTAGCACCCCATGAGGAAACCACACCAGACCTCATATTAGGCAAACTCTGTACCTTGGCTTACAACAAATTCAGTAGCAATTGGAAAACAGTGCTTAGATCAAATTACCAAGCCCTAAGCATCCAGTTGTAAATCAGAGAACAGTTGTTACTCAGGATAGAGCATGTACTGAGGACTCCTAGGGAGTTCTCTGGCATGTATTTAAAAAAGAAAAGATCCTTCGTAAAGGTCTGAAGCTGAACGGCAGCATTCCCCACTGCTTTCCCAAATGAAAATAACCTCTGTTAGTGGAGTTCAGTAAGAGCAGTGTTTGAGTACAGGTTTAACCTAACCTGATTCAATCGCCTGTAATGTATTTTTTTGAAAATAAGTTCCTCTTCAGTTTGTCCTAGAAGCTAATTAGTCTGCACGTGTTGTATTTTTAAGCATGGCTGCCTTTCTGTTGGTTTGTAAGTATATTGGCGTGATTTGGTTAACTGATTTTGAAAACTTAGCCTAAGTTAAAGCAAATCACAATACTGTTATTGCTATTTTTTCCCTCTCTCCTAAAGGCTCTTTACAATATGACTAAACCTGTCCCTCCGTTGAAATCTCCTGCAATTACTTCTGAAACTGAAAACGTAAGAAATTCCAAAGGTTCTCCTGCTGCGAAGGGTCCGCAAGAGAAATGTGCAGAAGAGAAAGAATTTCTTGTTTGTGAGCAAGTAAATATTTCCTTAAAAGAAAGGCATATTTATTCTTTAATAGTTTTGATTGTTCTTTTCAGTAATGTGGGAGTGGGTTTTAAAACATTTTCTAAAGTTACACTTTATAGCTGTTATTAATAACACTGGACTCAGTCAATAGTGGTTTTGCTCTAAAGGACTGGAAGTAACGCTGCTACAGCTCTCGTTGCGGTAGCAGTTTCTCTAGTGCATTTGTTCTGTTTACTAAGTGGTTTTTTTTTCCTGAACTGCCACCTTAATTTGATTATGAGTTTTCAAATGGGTTGCTTTTTTTTTTTTTTTTTTTTTTTATTTTTTTTTTTAACTGAAACTTTCTGAAATCTAGTTCTCCAGTTTATTTTCTCATTGCTGCCGGTGTAGTCTCTTGGTTTGCAGCAGGGCTGGGTGGGTGAAGGTCTGGAACTTTTTGGGTAAGTCAGATAGTGTGTGGATTAAAAACAAAGAAATAATAACGTATAAACACAGTTGGAACTGATTTCTAGACATCATTTTTTTGGATGTCAGGGGGAAGTTCTTTTCAGAGAGACTTGTGAGGTGCTGGAACAGGCTGCCCAGAGAGGCTGTGGATGCTCTGTCCCTGGAGGTGTTCAAGACCGGGGTGGATGGGCCCCTGGGCAGCCTGGTCTAGTACCAGATCTGGAGGTTGGTGGCCGTACTCAAGCCATTCTATGATTGTATAATCCTAAGTTGAAAGGCAAGTGCAGGGCTGTAATTGGACATTATGTATCCTATGTAGTTTCTGTTGCCCAGAGAAAAATATCATTTGAAATTTCTTTTGCAAAAGTCATTTGGCTGCTTGAGGCCTTGCATTTCCTCGTCTTGCTGTCTGCTTGGAGAAACATTGGTGGAATTTTGGGAAATGTGGTTGTAGTTGTTTTATCAAGTACCTTTAATAAATTACTTCAGGTGCAAACCTTCTGGAAATAGGAGAGAGCAATTTAGATTGCATGACAGCTAACCTATTTTGCTAGGTAGGAGGATGAATGTCTGTTGTAGCGAGCTGCCAAGTATAGCACTGTATAAATTTCTGCAGGTTAGCTACCATCCTTCAGGTAGAAGGGCTGCATGTGAGTCTCTTCAGTACACGTCTCTGTTTCTCGATAAAAGAGAAACAGTCATTGTAGAACAAGATGTTCACTAGGACTGTCACTAAGCAAAACATGTGCTTAACACGGAGTGCCTTGGCTCAGTTTATGTTATTGGTACTCTTGAGGTTTGTAGAGATGATTGTCAGCTTGGAGGCTTTATCATTTTGAACCTAGACTTCTCCAGTGCTTTAAATCTCATTTGAGAGTGGCAGGCATTATGTGTTCTTTTGCCTCTCGTAGCAGATGTAAAGACAGCCTGAAAGGCAGGAGGATTTCAGGATGTGTTTCTTTGCTTCTAGTGTTGGAAATTCAGGTTATGTTTTCCCTAGAGAACCAATAAAGTGAAAGCGTCAGAGAAAGAAGAGAGGGCATGCGGAGGTGATGTTTGGCAAAAGTGCTCAAAACGCTTTTGGTTTATACCCACATATTTTCTTTGATGAATATCTTGGGGGAAAAAAATGGAGATTTTGTGATGCTTTGTTTTCTTTTCTTTTTTTTTCCATTCTGGTTTTTTTTTTTTTTTTTTTTTTGAATTTGAAAAATTTCTGTGAAGATCTCCTGTAGAATCAGAAATAATGCTTGAGATTTCCAAGGGCATAACATAAGCAGGAAAAAAAAAAGTCTGTGATGTGAAAGCTGAACAAATCAGTCTGACCCTTTCAAAACCAGAATGGCAGCAAATGAAAAGTTCTCATTTTTGTTTATTATAAAATAGTTTCTATTGCTTCACTTAAGACTGAGAGCATCATTGATTTATTTATTTAAATTATAAATTCCAGGGGTACACATTAACTCCAGTTAGAATGCACAGGTATGCTAATCTTTTATTTCTGTTTCATGTTAAATTCGTTTTGTGAAGTGTACAAAATACATCATCTAGCTAAGAGATTGTTGCACTCGGAATTGTAACTTTGGCATTCTGGTGATTTATTTTGTATTAACAAAGGAATGTGATATGCTAGCTTCTATTAAATATGTAATACAGTTAACATTTTAAAATAAAATAGACTGTTTGTGTAAGTTTGGTGTCAAAGGGAATAGGAGGGTTTTCAGTTTGTTAGCTAATATCCTATCTTTAAAATTATCTTTGCCTCAGACTAAGAGGAAAGAACTGTTCCAAAAGCCAGCAGAAGATGCATCAAAACAAGGGAAATCAGAGCAGAAACATCCCAAACGAAAAAATAAGCAGCATATCAGTCAAAAGCCCCTTTCTTTACATACAAATCGTGGGTATGTATAAAATGAGAAAACCTGCCTCATGAATAGGTGTGCAGCAGCCTGTTTAGAGTGGTGGATGATGACCTTTAACTGTGCGGTCCTGTTGTCACAAGAGCAAACGTGGTGTCTGTCCCCTGCAGTGCTGGGACTGAGCTTCCTGTGGTACATCTAAACGTGGTGTGAATTTGCATCATTTTCTCCAGGCAGTGGAAGTGGAAGCTTTCAAAAGCGCTGCTTCAGTTAAACCTCCTGATACAATAATAATATTATTGTAAATAAAAAAATTTAACATGAATGAAATTAAATTGCTGCAGTGCTGCTACAACACTTTCAGTGAGTGCTTTGGAAGTTGTAGTCACCTTGCAAACATCTGTCTTGTGCTTGCTCCACACACTTGAAAACTGTTTTGATTGTACCCGATGTCTTCTTTTTCTATTCTGTACCACCACCTGTCCCATAGAGTAGTGCAAGTAAACACATGAAGTGAAAGGCAATGAAGAAATTTGTCTAGTACCAGGTAATATGTCAAGCACTGAAAGCAAACAGCATTGTATGTTGCTGAGAGGTATCTACGCATCTTTTTCTTCTGCCACATGCCCTCACTGTAAAAACTGAAATCCTATTCCCATTTTCCACACATCTGAGATGTATCAGGGAGATAAAAGCCCAGAATGGATGCAAGTTTAAAAATGAATAAATCAGTTCTGTCACTGCTGCGTTCATGCTTCATTATGTCCCAGTGATTACTTTCATTCATGTAATTTTCTGGCAGTGTCAAGGCATTAGATTGGAGGTGAGACATGAAACTTAACCATGTCGTGGGAGATAATGACAAAATGATCACCCAAAACACTGTGAGATGACATCACTTTGTGAAAAGGCATGTGGATATAATGTAGTTGAAACCTCAAACTCTTCGCATTTTGTAGTTCCTTGAAGTTTTAGATCAGTTAGTTGACTTTTTAGTGTAAAATTCTGTGAGAAGTTCTTGAGAATTTGCTACCCATTTAAAGGCAGATTTCTGCCTCTTACGCCTTCAGTGTGGTAGAACAAAACAAAAGTTTCCAAAACAGTGACTGGGGAAACAACTGAAGAAAATATGCAGGTTCTAAATATGTAGGCAAGACGTGCACTTTGTATGCAACCTGCATTACATGACCTGCCTGCGATGCAGAACAGCTGGGACTAAGGCACAGCAGTGATGTGTTTCTGAGCTAATCAATTAGCTTTGCAAATAAAACAAGAAATTCTGCAAGTTTCAAAAAAAGGACATATGGAAAGAAGTTCTGAATATATATTTTTTCCCCTGGTACTTTTATTTTCACAAGGTGCGTTTTGCTCTATGATGATCTATGATCTAATTCTGAAGGACCGAAAAAGGTTTTTATTCACTTGATATTGAGTATATGAAAATAAAGTTAGCAATGTTTAAAGCAAGATTAGAAACAAAAAAACATGAGATTTGATCTAATCAATCAACAGTTCAGTGCTTAAAAGACTGGTAGTATTGCTTTAGGTTGATGCTTGTTTTTCTCTGTGTGCGTGGCAGAAGGGAAAATGACTGTCTTTAAGAACACTGAATGCTTCTGAAAATCCAAAACAGGAGGATATAGATGAATTATATTGAACATTGTTCTGGTAGTCAGATGGATCTGCCTCAAAAGCACACCCCACCCATATGCAGAGCGTATTGCCTTTACAACAGCATTCACAGAAGGAAATATCCTGGCTGCCTTAGTGCCAAACCAGGCATTTTACTTAAATGCACCTTCATCTATGATTGAAACCAAGATATTTCATTTTGTATCAAAGTAATTGAGCCTTGTGTGTGTACGGTGTTCTGCTGATTTGCTGAGAGGGCAAAAGCTTCTGGCAGAAGTGCTGGGAGGAAAAACCATCAGGAATAATTACCAACTGAATGAGCTTTTCATGTTTTTCCTAGTTGTGTTGATACGAGTGAGCTGTGTTTCAGAGAGTATGTTTTCACATCTGAGCCCTGGGATTTAAGTGCAAGAATACTTTTTATTGTTGATGTAATTTAATGCTCTTCAGGAGTCTTCTGGATACCGAGGATAATTCTTTCTATTTTCTCCTCTTTATCTTTGATGTCTTAGGAAGCTGAACACTGAATATAGGTCAAAATTCTTGTCTCCAGCCCAGTATTTTTACAGAGATGGAGCTTGGTCTCGTATTAGGAGTAAAGTTCCCAATCAGGTGAGTATTCTTAAAATCGGAGGCCTGAGTATGGTTTGTATTATGCTTTTTATATGTAAAAGAATTTGAACTGTCGTTTGCCATTGTAATGCTAACAATTCAAGCTCCCGCAGGTGACTGCAAAGAAGGTTAGATTCTGACAAGACAAAATGAGAGACAGTGTGATTTAAAAAATAATGTGACATGGAAAGTACAGGAGAAACTGTTTCCGTTACAGATCAGGATCACCCAGAACAGGGCCTTTTCAGCTGATAATTGCAGTGGTGATGTGGTGATGGTGATGAGCAGAATTTTTGAAAGTGTTGAATTAGGTGGTAGCAGTTTTCAAGGGAATAAAAAGAAAAGGCCTAGGTCAATTTGACAATTAAACTCTGTTCATAGAATTAGCCTGTTAGCCTGCCAAGATGAATCTGTGCAAAGCAGTTGGCTAAATTCAGTCATATACAATATAAAATTCAGAATTTCTCTGTTTCACTGAATTTAAGTATTTTCTTGTAGTTAATTCAGCAACTACAGTTGGTATTATACCCCATGGTAATTCATTTGACAGTTCTGAAAATGCTCAGCAGCTTCAGGAGCATAGTATTTCTTAGCAGATTTATCTAGTGTAGAACAGAATAGAATCAATAGGGTTGGAAAAGACCACTAAGATCGTCTAGTCCAACCATCAACCCATCACCACCATGCCCTCTAACCATGTCCTTCAGTGCCACATCTGCATGTTTCTTGGACACCTCCAGGTACGGTGACTCCACCACCTCCCTGGGCAGCCTGTTCCAGTGCCTCACCGCTCTTTCTGAGAAGATTCTCCTAATATCCAACCTGAACCTCCCGTGGCACAACTTGAGGCCATTCCCTCTTATCCCATCACTTACCTGGGAGAAAAGGCCGACCCCCACCTCACCACAACCTCCTTTCAGGTGTTTGTAGAGAGCGATAAGGTCTCCCCTGAGCTTCCTCTTCTCCAGACTGAACAATCCCAGCTCCCTCAGCCGCTCCTCGCAAAACCTTTAGCAGTATGTAAGAAACTGGTAGAGCTAGTTCTGCAGCTGTCAGATTTCACTAAATTGACTTAAGCTTCTCTCATCTGATAGAGAGAGTCTTCCTGAGACACCATGTGCTGCTAATTATGTGGCAAATACTTGGCAAATTTGAGTTGTTTCGCGAGTAAGGACCAAAGTGACCATGGAAGGCAGAACTGGAGGGAATGACTCTAGAATGTTGGGCTTCAAGCTTTAGCAAGTAGCATTCTCTAGAAAAAGCAATAGTATGGTAGCTTTCGGTTCTGTGTTGTCTTACTAGACTTGATCAAACAAGTCGTCTTTTTTTCTTCTAAGGCAAAAATAAGTACATATGGAATATATATTGAATATTTAAGGAGAAGTAGTTGTTACATACATCGTCAGATAATCTATTACGTGAAAACAGCCATGTAAGGATGTTAGAGAACTAAAAACAAGAAATATTTTAATTTTTGATAAGTATTGATGTATGTGTTAGATGAACACTAGCCATCACTAAGGCTGTAGAGTAATGCAAGCTACTGCATGCAGCCTGACTGTAAAGCAGTGTGCAGAATGTTTCTGTAGAATATATAATTTTTCTGGCATCTTAGGCTTTTGTCTGGAGACACTGGAGCTGTTTTCATCTTCAGGTGTTACGCTTTACCAGGCAGGATCCTTTCTATATATAAATATATAACATATAATTAGAGTGCACAGGAAACAAAGAAATTCACACACTTATGGATACGAGTTTTGGATGTGTCTGACTTTTTGTTGGAGATTTTCTTGCTGACAAGAAAGGCAGAAAAGCAGGAAAACAGTCACTTCATGTAGAATTCAAAAATACATTTGGATTTTTGGGACCTTCTAAGTGCCGGAGTTGTGCTGGGTAGATGGAAGAACCAAATTTTAAGATGATAATAACAAGTGTTTTATTGATTACAAGTATATATATTGTACACATTTTTTATATATACATACCTACATTACATCTTAGTATGATTTCATATAGAAGAGGCTTTTAGAATTGGAATTACCTGAATTTTTCCTCTGTTACGCTTTGGTTCACATGTCTGTGGGCATATCAGGCTAGTTTGTCTAAGGGACAAAGAACAATATTTAGCTTGTGCAAATGTGTTACTAGGTGGAATTTTCTGTGCAGTCTTTTTTTTTTTTTTAATTGATACTGTCTTGTTAACATTTCTATATAAATCCTCCAGGTTTATCACTCTCAAAAAGAAGGTTTTTTTGGCATAGTGGAAGCAAAGAACAAGCTTAAAGCTTGGAATTTTCCAGTCATAGAGATAGGTTGGGAGAAAACCAAGATTAATTATTAAAACCTCTGTTAATACAAGAATAAAAATCCTGGTAGATCCTCTGCCATGCTCTTTTTTTTTTTTTTTTTTTTAAATTCACTTGAATGAGTTAATTACAGGATGAAATCCAGTGTGTCTGAATTAGTACAACTGAATAAAATACTTCCTTCACAGTTGAGATATAGGAAAGAATTTAGCCATTTGGGAAGTATATTACTGCAGATTATTGCAGAATGTAAAACTTGGAAAAACTGCCAAGCTAATTAGTTTTACTGTAAAAGCAACAAAAGTACTTTGATTATTCATAATACAGGCTACCCTACCAGTTTCTCAGCAGTTGTTTTGGTTTCTAAATGATTCCATACCCGCTCCCATACTAGTGCAGTGACATGACTGTTCTGCAGAGCTCCATCTTACCATTAGCTCTGATTGCTCTTCGAGACTCATCCCTCCTAAAGATGCCTACAGAACATCTCTCCGTAGTGTGATTAGATGATGAGCTCTGGCTGCTCCAGTCTGCTTTCCCAGTTGAGACCATACATAGATAACTTTGGGTCCAAAAAATAGACTGTAATTTTGAGCCCAAATGGGCAAGGATTGTAATAGAGTCCTGGTGTGACTTTAGCTGTAGTGATTACTGCTAAACTGCTACGCTATAATATATTATTAAGGGCTGCTTTTCAGCTGTAGAACGAAAAGATCTCTTTGAATTATGCTTTTGAAAAATTAATGTGGACAATTCATAATCACATTAGTACTCTCTGGGGCCAGTGTCCTGCTGAGATAATGCTGCCTGTCGAGTCACTGAAGGAGACGGTTGTCCTTTGTACTTCTTCACAATTCATTGGAGACATAGTATTCTTCCTCCCCCTGCAGTGTCCTGTTGCTCTCGATTTGTATTCCTTCTGTTGTGACTATCATAATTAATTTATCATTCTTCTATTTAAAGTGAATAATCCAGTAAATCACTTGCATCTTTAAATTCTCTTTGTAAAATGACAAGTATGTATTTTTAATGGACTATTCTTTGCAAGTTTAATAGGTCAACTATTGGGATATTAGCTGGCACGGTCTAAATGGATATCCATATTCTGTATCCAATTGCTTTTTAGTGGGATTTGTGGAATTTGGCCCACTTATTCCCCTTCCTTGCAGGAAGAACTTTGTTAAGCCTATTGTGAAATGCAAAAATAAAAAAAAGAAAATGTACTAAAGGAAGTGTCGGGATTGCTTTCCTTCTTTTTGACAAAATGCCTGGCTCCTGTGAACTATGAGGAAAAATTCATAAAGTATCAAGAACTTATTTTGAATCATTTCAAAATAAAAGTAAACTTTTGTTGCTGCTTTGTATTCTTGCTCTTTAAATTGTGTTTGAAAGATAGAAGACAGTGAGCGTTGAAACAGTTTTAACGCGCAGTATTGAACTGCTGTTAAATCAGCAGTGTAATGTCTACATAGAGGGCTTGCAATTTTTACCTTTTGAAACTAAAGCTGGCGTTTTAACAGCTTTACATCTCATTCATAGAGTTGGTGCTAGCCTAGAAGGAATGACTTTGATGTTGTGACTTACATACAATAGTACCAAGAGATCTCACGTAGTCATTAGCAACTCGCTGAGATGAGATTAGGGTAGCAAGAGACAGGTGCAGTGTTCACAGTTTATGAACTCGGTATTACACACGCATATAGGTCTGCTGACTTGAAATACAAATTAACATACAGTAAATGTATTTTTGCGTGTTAAGGCCTAGAAATGTAAATCGGTTTCCACAGGCTCAGTGAAAACTGGTGAAATGGCAGTGTTGATGTGTTTGTTTTACAGCTTTTTACTGAATCTCAGGGAGGCAGCATAGAGCTGTGTACTTAGTTTGTTACTTAGATTCTGATAAATTTACAATGGTAATACAGCGTTGAGAGAAAATGAAGAAATTTTGAAATAATTCTGTATTCCTCTCTTTAGGCATCTCAAAACCCCCTAAATTCCATGTGGTATATGGAGGTTTGTTGAATCTAAGTTCTTGTTTTAAAGTTTGGAGCACTGTGCTGTGCCTGAACACTGATGGAAAAACTAGAATCCAGTGCTAAGCTTATTCATAGCTGCTGCATAACTTTTTGTGCTCACTGAATGAGTAATCGATAATTTTGCTTTGGCTTAGTGGCTCAAATATGCTTGCTAAACACAAACTTTGTTGTTTTTGCTTTCCTTTTGTTGCACTTAACTGCAGCATGCAGTGTTTGCGCTGTGGGCGACTGTGTTATGAGTAACTTGTCTTTCTCTTTTAGCTGCCATTAGCTAATGCAAGTACTTGGTAGTGGTATGTAAGTGAACTTTAAAGAGGCATGCAGCTTATGAAACCTTGATGTGCAGGTCAGAGAACTTCGAGCAAGAGCAAAGGCTTACAGGCAACGAATAGAGGGAACACACTTCTCCCGATACCATCTCAACCAGCTCCTGTCTGATAATAACAGTCTGTGGGATGTGTCCTCAAATTCCAGTTCAGACGAAGGCATCAGCAACGACATCAGAGCACTAGATCTTGCTGGGTAAGGTAGTTATTCCCACATGCTGTCCTGCAGCTCTGAAACAGAGCAAAATGCTTTAGATTGGCTTAGCGTAGCTTTGGGATCTTGCTTGTTGGACTATATGTAAGTTTTCTGGAATATATATGGGCATTTACTGCTTCACAGATGCATCATTTGATATGTGCTCCTATTTAAAATGCAGATGGTCAAGTCTTCTAAAAGAAGAGAAATGCTACTCCTTTGTGGTTATCCACAAATGCATATTTAATGTGGCAACCTTAGTCTCATCAAGTATGGAGAAATTTATTCCTGAGTCTTACTGAAGTAATGTTCCTCTTTCCATTGGAGTGATGTGAAGTATGTTTTGCCTGCTCAGATTTTGTCAGTGTTCTTGCTGGATTAATTAACAATCTGATGGTTGAATCTTAGACACAGTTTACTTCTGAGATGTAGGTTTATAAACTGGAATGGTCCTTTTCTTTGAATGCCAAGTAGATTAATGAATGTTTTGCTAGGAAAATTCAGTAATAGTACTTTAGTGAAATATACGGACAGCTATTACCCAAATGAAGGGGGAATAAAACTCATTTGTGGTTCCATTTCAGTTTGGAAATGAAGCCCTAATTGTACAGTCCATTTTAGGAAATGCTAGTTAAGAGTTTTCATAGTCTAGTTTTAAAATAGATTGCTTAATCATCAGTTAAAGTTTCAGTACATTATCTTAATTCTACTACTTTTTAATATCTGAGCTGTATTTGTGATGAAGGACTGAACTGGATGAATGTGCTCTATATAGACACGTATGTATTATGCAAATCAGTGGTATAAAACACTGCTTTCTTTGTTACCTAGAGTTTCTGAAAAGGAGACTGCACCGAGGCCAAAAATGCTGCAGCAACCTGTCTCCAGAGAACAGTCTCACCAGCACGATGCTGAGAAGAAAGACCTGTCAGATGCGCCAACTGTTCCGGTCAAAAGACGTTTGGTTTGGGGTGAGCAAGAGGGTACTGAAGAAAAAGAGATTCAACAGTCAGCAGAAGAAGAAGAAAAAGAAAACGAGCAAGCTGCAGTTGCGACACGCAATTTAGAAAAAAACAATAAGGGTATCAATGAAGATAACAAAATTGAAGGGTAAAACTAAACATTCTTGTGGCATGTATAATTTTTTCCTCTGATGTCTGAGAAATATGTAGGCTAACTAATTTTTGTTTTAAAAGCAGACTTAGGCAAGTATAATTTGGTGTGACACTACTTTTGTTTTTAATAGAATGATAATGAATAAGAAACCTCAAGACATTCAAATCCATCATTAGGAATACTGGATTTCTAGCTTGGAAGCTTTAAGTTGTAATTTGTATAGAAGTGTGAAAAATTGTAATGAATTTTTCCAAAAGGTTTAAAATTTGCAGTATAGGTCTATCAGAAGCTACTGTTCATTGCACATTGCAATAGTATATACATTGCAAAGTATAGTGAAAATCAAAGCTCATAGTTTGCTTCAGGTTGACAGTGTAGGGGCTGAAGGATAGAATCCATTCTAATATTGTTCTTCTGTGTCTGCTTTTCTGAAGAAAACTCATGGGCAAAGATAGAGGACTTGGGAGAAAAGAATTTACTAGCATCCAGAAATCACCAGTGAGCCCAAATGGGAAAGATGTGTAGGAGAACTTAGAAAAAAAGAGGTCAATTCTGTGTGCATAGTACAGTGTGTAGTACTGTATTTGTCTGTTGAAAGATCCGTAATATATCTAGTTACTGATATCTCTGGCTTTTTACTGTGCAACTTTTGTAAACATTTTTTGGTAGAACAGTATGTTAGCTTGGTGTGTATTCAAATCTGAGTAACTTTGGCCCTCATTATCACACTACCTAAGCTTTTTGTATTCTCCATTGTGTTTCATCTTTGGTGTTGCCTCACGAGCCTAAGGTAAGGATATGTAGTTACCTGCTTCTGGGGTAATATTCTCTGTGCAAAACCCAGGCAAAGAAAGTTTGAGATGCTAGAGCCAAATAGAAATGAAATGCAGGCTTTAACATTCAAAACTGTCATCTGAAAACCTTCTTAAGTTTGTCTAATTCTAGAGATGATCTAGTTCGTAAATGTTTCTCAGACTGACCTTGGAGATCTTGAAAAATGGTGTGCCCTGAGATCTGCTCTGGATATGGCCATGCAGAGCAGCTTAACAACTGCATGCTATCTAAGCCTGTTTGAAAGCTAGAAATGAGACATTCTTTGCCAAGATGTCCTCAGAACATGTTGGATCTGGTAGGGTCAAGTTCCTCAGGCATTGTGGACATGCAGCAGCCTCCCTTTGCAACGCATGTGGAGGAGGAATACAGAAGTGGTAGTGCTAATTTATAGAACAACCTGGGGACTGCACTGGTTGTGTAAGTGTGGGATGCTTGGTTTCAGTTCCATGGCACTGACTGACAAGTCAAACCCGCATTCCAGCCTCTGAAGTGACTAGCAGTCAGGTTCAAAGTTATTCTGGGTGAGATCTATGCTGCTGTGCAGAAAAGTATTCAAAGTTTATTGGGAAACAGGGAGCCTGAATTTGTAGCTTGAGACTATTTATGTATTTTATTTAGCCAGTTACATTAAAAAAAAACAACAGAAACTGAGGCTCAGGGGCTGGAATTCAGGTTTCCCCATTGCAGACAGATGTTTTAGCTACAGGATGTTGGTGTTTTATGGCCCTAACTGCCTTGCCTTCGTCGTAGGAATGTATTAGTAACAAAAAGATTGAATGCAAGATGCCCAGCTCCTTAGCTGATCCTGTAATCATTTCTCATTTTTGCAGTGAGAATACCTGCCTGTTGAATTCTCCCACAGCTGTGTCAGATTCTTCTTCTGTATCCTCGGAGCCCGGTGGTAGGCTTCCTACTCCGAAGCTGAGAGCGCTTGGTCGAACTCAGAGAACTCATCATGATCTCACTACCCCTACTGTTGGTAATAGAGACTTTTGAATACAAAACCAAGAACTAAAGAAAAACAGACATGTATGAACTAATTTAGCAAGTTGTTGTTTTTAAGTAATAAACATTTTTTTATCTTCTCCACTGCGATAGGAGGTGCGGTTCTGGTGTCTCCTCCTAAATTCAAGTCTCCATCTTCACAGCAGAGAATGAGAAGTTTAGGAACAGATCCTTCCTCAGCTAAGCAAGGTGCAAGAGAAGCTTCGCAAAGAAGATCCTTCCGGGTGAGTGAGAAAAGGGTCTTAGCGTAATGCTTTTTAGGAATATGCTCTTAAAGTAATTTTGAATAATAACTTAGCTATTCTTTTTCTTGAGTTGTCATCTGCTATTGTAAAAATTTTCAGCATCTGTGACTAAAAGGGCTGATGTCTGAATAAAAAATACTTTTTTAAATCAAACAAAGGACTGAGACTAGATGAGCTCCATTTTGGCTATTTCTGCTAAGCGTATGGGAAAAAAAAAGTTGTAATCAGGAGCTGTTGATTTTCCTACTAAAAACATTAGCTGCATATGTGAGGGTCTGTATTGGAAGGCTGTTAGTGTATATGAACTGCTTTTTTTTTTTTTTTCTTCCTTTTGGAACTTGATGATCTTTGAGGTCCCTTCCAACTCAAGCCATTCTACGATTCCTTCCCTGTTGTGTTTTTAGCCTGAAGCAGAAGTGAAAGCTGTTTCACTCCTTACCTCTCCACCTGCTGGGCTGGGAACTGTGGATCCTCTGCCACTGAGGCAGGATCAGTGGCATCCTAATGGTGTTTCTGGTGAGAGAGTTGCTGTTAATTCAGCGTATCAAGAGCAGTCCTCTACATCTCCTGTGCTGAAGTCAACCAAAAACTGCTCTATGCCTTGTTGGAGTCCCTCTCCTCGAATTCAAGGGACTCTGAAGGATCCTGAATTCCAGCATAACGGTGCGTATTTATTAACTGGCTGTGTTAAAGAATGTCGCAAGGTGGAAGTAGCAGCCTTGCAGTATTCTGGCCAAGGGAGTGCTGAACTTGCTGTCTTACTGACTTTACAAAGAAGAGTTTATAAACAAAAAATTGTGCTATATGTTTAATCTTGCTGAGGATCCAAAGGAAAGGCGTGCTTAACTATCCACCTTAGTTTCAGATTCCACTAATATCATTTTATTCTATGGTTTGTTGTCTAATTCTGTTCTATTAATTTCAGTAAGTACCACTTACTATGTGAACTATTTGGTTTACCACAAACAGTTGTAATATGTAATCTTTAGGCTACAACTGTGTAAGTCCATCCAGCTAATGACCAACAGAGATGTATAACAAGACCTTTAGAGCATGTCATTATATAGCAGAGGTTGTGAATTTCTGAGAAATAAGCTCCTTAACTATTTCTGCAGAACATGGAAACAAAACCAAACAAAAATAATAATAATAAAAATTTTTGGATATTGAGAAAAGTCACATATAGGGTATTTTTTAATCTCCAGTGAAAATTCTTTGTTCTTTGTTTAGGAGGAACTTGTGCTGGAGCATTTCAGAGATTTTTAACTGTTAAGGGCACGTCTGATAAAGAAGAGTCCTTTACTCCTTAGTCAGAATAAAGCTTATCTGCTTACATTGCCCTCTGCTTACATTACCTTGTGGTAACGCTTTCAGTAGCTGACCACAATAGTCCCACGATTCTTGGTCCTTGTGTTATAAAGGTTAGTTAAACTAAGGTAATATTTCCATTCTAGAATGGAGCAAGTACTGTTCAGGTTAAGTGGATTGGTGAAACCCAGAGAATTTCCCGGGAAAGAGTTAGGATCAGTGCTGTGTTCTGTCTGTGCACCTGGAGTGTCATTCACGAAGTAAGTGTTGCAGCATCTGCAAAAGACAGATGAGGAGAATACAATGGAAAAATTGCCTCAAGTTTGAGTAAAGGAGTCTCATGGAGTTTTTGGCATGTTTGTTATTTGGAAGATTGAGGTAGATGAAAGTAATATTGTAACATTTCAAAATGTTCTGAAATGAAATCCTTTGCCTGTTTAGAAATTATTCTATACAGCACCTTGACTTTTTTCTCTTAGGAAATGTTGGGAATCCAAAAATGAGATCTTTCCACCTACCTCTTCAGGAAAGAAACTCCAACGATGAAGGTATTTATCATCAGAAAATATTATTGCATATCATGTATGCGTTATCTAGATTGATTGTAACTTTTGCGCTAACGTGGGAGGTCTAATACTGGTTTATTGTACTGCTAGTTATGCATAAATACCTCTTTGCTTCATAGAAAGAAAATTAAAAATATTCATCCCAGTAATGTGAAGTAAGAACATGAAGTTATGTTCCAGCATGAATAAACATTGTAAACGCAGCTGAAAATCAAACAAACCATTGCGGTTCAGTATGCTTAATATAGCTTGCTCAACTCCACACCTAAATCATTTCCTCCCCACACATTTTTTTAAATCCTTGTGTTGGTAGCAACAGAAGCAAACTTCAAAATGATCACAGCTCAGGTTGCAGCTTCAATAATTATGGGTGCAACTTAAAAGGTACCACATGTGCTTGAGACTTCACCAGCAAGTATGTAGCATAAAATGATTCCTCTGCCTTTAATTTTCACACCTATTCCTCTGCTCCATGCATTAGGGATACTTATGGCATCCTGCTACTCTGCTTGCTGTTTTGGCCTTTTTTTCCATTTACTGTAAAGTTACTCTGGGGGATTAAATGGTATGTGCGTGGGCCACCAGTGCATCTTCTTGGCCCTTTTGTGAGCAACCACAAATAAACTCTTCCAGTAGTGTGAATCAACCAAAGACTCTGTGGCTTCAATAGTCTGGGCCACTACTCATCATTTTATAGCAGGGTGTTTGGGATACAGTGGTTTGGTGCTGTGCTACTTGCAAGCACCTGCCTTTGGTTTGGTTTAGAGTATGGGCAGAGTGAGATCATATCTGACTGTAAGTTATTTATAAGTATACCCCAGAATAAACATAAGCTCTTTTTTATGCCCCTTACGTTTGTTCTCTCCTTGGTTTTAACCAAGGTTCAGGCCGATTCTCTATTTTAGTCATTGCAGTTGGCTGGAAAATGTGTGGGTTGTGCAGATGGTTCAGCCAAGCATCTTGTGTATCTACACAAAACATGCAAAATCCTATAGTACTCTGCAGCTTCCCACAAGCTTTGCTGTTCACAGTTGAAGTGCTGTAAATACCTTTTGGTTTTTTTTGCTTTTTTACTATGAGCTGAGTGATGATGTAGGAGCTTTCAGAAATGTTGCAGTGTGCCAGCTCGCAGATATTTCATATGTTGGTATTTGTTCATGTGCGTACAAACGCAGGAGTTATTCCAATGACGGGCCTGATTGCACAAGAGCAGTTAGCAGTTTTCTCATACATGGGAATATAGTTGTTATGCAGAGTGTTTAAATCTATTATGGGCTGTTTTCACAGGATTTCAAAGATTTAGCAATGCCACTGAAAAATTAATTGAAACAGTGATGAAGTACAGATCCTATTAGGGTTTAGTTCTGGAATCTTTGTTGTTTTCTGGTGACAGGGAGCTGAAAAGCAGTGCTACATTTTTTTAATCTATTGCAAGAAAATGAATGGAATTGAGGTCATTTTTTGTAGAGAGCATCTTCGCAGATCTGTAGCAACCTTTTCATAATGGTGTTATAGGAATATAACATTATGCTTTGCCACAGAAGCATGGTCCAGGCTGCTTAATTTTAGAAGTTCTGTTGGGTGTGAAATGAATCTCATATTCAAAAAGAAGACCTTTCAAATGTACATTTGTAAAGCTTGCTTATTGTTGCGTTAAACTTCCTGTTTTCTTCAGAAGACACATTGCTTTCAGCAGCTTGTTGCACACAAACTGGTTTTAGCACAAAAGGACATTTTGGCAATGTTGGTCCTGCTATTTTAGTTGTGGCATTCTAGGGTTGTCCTGTTTGCTTGAAGTGGTGAGTTGCTTTCGTGAATATGTTTTTATTAGAGCCTAGTCTGTACAGAGGTCAGTGGCAGAGGGAAGATTTTGAGGTCTCCTGACAAAGGAGGCTATAGGTAAAGATGTCTCGGAGAATTGGGCAGTGGCGTCAAAATTCCCCAGGTGAGGGTGCAGATCTCATTCTGGAGTTTGTACTTTCCAAGCCTCCCATGAATGTAACTGTGATTAAGATGCATGTTTATTTTTTCTTTATTTTTTCCCTTGTTGCTCTTCCCCCAGACGACAGGCTGTCTCAGATTTCTGCTCGCTCAGCAGCCTCTAGCTCGCTTGCATCTCAGATACTGGAACGAGCTCAGAAGAGGAAGGAGGATTTCTGGGGCAAGACATAACCTCTCCCACCCGTTTTCTAGAAATTGTTCTGTAAAATGATTTATTTTTCTAGGTTGTACATCTTTAAAAATTGTGACTGTAAGTATCATGTAGCATCCTTTCACTTGTTGCTAATACAGTTCCTCATTAGAACTTGCCGTCCCAATTTAAAATTTCAATATTTAAACCAGTGTTGAAAATGTAGATCCTTTATGTTTGAAAATTATATTACAGCAGCCGTGTGATTTTTTTTTTTTTAATGCAACATCTTGAAACTGAGACAATTATTTTTGTGTAATCTGTGTCTTAATTATCAAGGTATTCTGCTGCAGTGAGGCAGGACGACCTGAGGCAGTATTCAGGGGCAACGTTATCACTCACAAAACATCTCAGTTGCTTGATTTTTAACCAGACATCTTAAAGGCAACTGTGGTTTATTTAATTATTCTGCTTCATTAATTTGAGTACAGTGCAGTGCTGTATCAAAATCCGTTGCTTTTGCTACTTACTGCTTTTAACCTGTTACCAAAAATTCCTTATTGCTTCTTAAGGAAGCTGACGTGGAACATAGAAGAATTTGAGAAGAGGATGTTAAGCTTCAGGGTTTGTTGATTGCCCACATTTTTTTTATTTTTTTTTGGCCAGGATGACTGTTAAAGGTCAATGCATACAGTTCTGCAGCTTATCAGATGTACTGATGTTTCGTGGGCAGGATCCATATTTAGTGTTAATGTCAACTTCTCTAGACAAAGCGACCTTAACCACCTTGAACTTTTGTCTGTCCCAGCATCACTTCAACCTCAGGTACTTAGGGAATAGCCGATACATTTAAGTAAACTCAGAATAATATTTTCTTGACTTTGACATTTTAATTACCTCTCTTTCCAGTTGCCTGTTTCTAGGAAACTGGAATACTGTTATGATTGTCAGAGCAAAAAATATTTGTGATTTATTCTGATAGTCTGTTTTCTCTTTGTATGCGATGCAGACAAGTTAACATGAAATAGAAGGATGGCTAGCAGCCAGTTCTTTCAGTGGTTTGATTCTTCTTACATGGCTTCAATTTTTAATATTGTTGAATTTGAAAATTTTGTACAGTAACAATTTGAATTTTGTACAAGTTTGTATCCATTTTGATTTTCTACACAATTAATGTCCGCGTATTACTTAAAATAAAAAAGGTCAAATTGGTTTTGTTGGCTTTGTTTCTTTTAGAGTTACACCAGATAAATTGTTAGAGTCTGTTATGTTGGCACTTCTCTGTTTAGCTGTTCAGCTGGAATGTCAGTGGACTTTCTGAAAGACGAGGTTTCCTCAGAACTAATCTTTAGAAAGAATAATTTACTAAACCAGGTATGTTCATATTTGCAGCAGATGAGTGCTGCACAAGCTGAAAGGCTGCAATGCCCAAAGGGCCAGCCCCCCAACACGTGAGCTGGTGGCTTACAAACAGGATGGTATTCAGCTCTGATTATGTTAGAAGTCAGTGTCCACATCTTCCAGATGTTCTGCATTGGAATAACTTCCTACAGTAGAGTTGTTGGAAACAAATCAAGGTATTTTATTTTGTCTCAAAGACTTCTGGGTTTGTTCTTTGGGATACACTTCATACTTAAGTTATAATTGGTCAGAAGGTTCCTACTGAAAATGAAACCTTCTTTCTATGTGAAGCAACTTTTATGAAAACTGCCAGTTTTCCTGTAAAATGATAGTTTTACAGTGGAAAACGTAATGTCTAAAACTGGAAATGTTTTTTGCTAAGATGGAAATGTTACTGCAATGCATTATGGGAAGGTTAATTTGGCAGTCTTCTGTCCACGTTCTACGTACAGTTCAGTGTGTGTAAAAGCCAAGAAAACCCATCTTCCATTACTTCTCTGTGATACCTGTGATCGGAGTTTTATGAACCGCCCTCTTTAAAAAATATAAAATAAAATTGAAGCTTGGAAGTAAAAAACATTTTAGTAGCATATGTGCCAATTTTGCTTATGGTATTGCACTGTGAGTCTGGTGATTGATGGCAAGAGGACAACAGAAATGGCAGTGGAGGAAGACGTTTTTGTTGCATGAGTTGTATAAACTGATTTAGAGATGGAAATGGAAGCCTGTGGCTGTGTGCTACATGTCATCATGACGTTTCTCACGTGAACAGATTTTAGCCTTTGCTTCAAATTCTCTAAGTGAATTTACTTTTGGACAGAAGTGTTTAGGGGAAATGTAGACAAAATACCCTCTTATAATAGTGCTAGTGCAAAGCTCCTGAAGCCTTTGAGGTAGGCCCAGAATTCTTTATGCCCGATTGCTGCTATTGTTTATCTAGTTCTTTCAGTTGTTGTTTTTTTTTGTTATCCTTACTGTCTCAGTACAACCTTCAGACATGCTTCCTGTTATTTTTTCCAGTTCAAAAGTGCACACTTTATTAATGATTACAAATGCGTGCTATACAGTGAATGTGTATTGTTTTCTGACAAGGAAATTGTAGAAGCCTTGAAGTGGAGAGACAAAAAAGATAAAGGAGGAAGGCAGATGCCAACAGGTGATATATCTGAGGAACAAACAGCTTTGCGAGCTTGTCAAGGACAAGATTTACAAATACAGCACCTTAACAATGGACCCAGTCAATAATTGCTGAATTGTGTACTTTCAGCTCCTGGGCTTTGCGAATCTCACTGCTGTGGGTTCACAGCTCTCCGCCATCTGTAGAAGTCAATAAGCGAGCTTCTCACAGACCACTGCTGGCAGGGAAAAGGCCTTCCCTTACCTGGTATTCCCTTATCTGGGCAACCTGATCTAGAGCTTGATCTAGTGGTTGGCAACTCTGCTCGCTGCAGAGAGGTTGGAACTAGGTTATCTCTGAGGTCTCTTCCAACCCAAGCCATTCTATGACTCATGCCAATAAGTAGTTAAATAGTCTCGTGTTTCTGTATTACTTAGCTGGATCCCTATGCAGCGGGTAGTAGCCTCGTGAAAATGGCTTTGCTTTCACTGATACTTGCAAGTAGTCTGAATTTTCCCTGGACCTAAGGGCCCCAGGTTGAAAACATATCTATGTTGCAGAAGGGTCAAGGAACGTGAAACTGCCAGTCCAAGTCTTTATCTGACTTGGCATCATTGCTGACAGATGGCATCGGGAATTTCCTTTTTCCTCCACTGCTATTCAGAATAGCCAGTGAACAACTTTATAGTTTTTGAAGAGGCAGTAAGAAGCACAGCTTCTTTGAAAAAATCGAGTGCACTCTTATTTGCATAATGTCATAGTGCTTTGTTACAGCTGCCTGTGCTGCAAGGCTGGGCAGGCAGCTGATGCTCTGCTGTCAGAGCAGCTCTTACTGTGTGGTGCATCTTGTCAGCAAAGAGCCCAGTCCCCATCTGTTGTAAGTGGAAGCTCTGCTATGCACTAGTCAAATAACTTTTAGCAGAGCCTGAAGCAAAATAGTTCTTTTAGGCAGAGAAACACAAATGAGAGAGAAAACAAAAAGTTCTAATTAGTATTTAAGTTGCTTTACCAATTAAGAAAACCACAACAACCAATAACTTGTTTCAAACAGCAGCTTTCATTTGAGGTGACCTAAATAAATGCCCCGATTCCAGCTGTTGCTCAGACCTTCACAGATCTGCTGAGGAGTGGGGAGGGTTGTGGAGCTGCCATTAACCCCCTGGGCACAGCCAGCACTTTGGTGCAGATCCCGTCTGGCTTTGAAACCCAGTGGGAAGGCGTTACCTCATGTGGCAGCCATCTCACCAGGAACAGAAGCTGTAGAGAAGATGTGGGGCTGGAATAAAAATCCGACAACAAAGCACTCATTTGCTTTGTAAATGTGACTAATTACGTTTCTGCTAGCTTACCTTTCCTGAGGTAACTAAGGTTGTAACTTACGCAGATTCTTGAATGGGCCTCGAAGCTTTTAACTGTATTTATGTCTGATGTACACACATATTATATGTGTGTACATATGTATATATTAACACTTTTTGCTCAAGGTTTGTGTGTCCTAGGGTGTCTCCAGCCACTTGAAGCTGAATGGTAATGGCTGACAGGATCCAGAAAACCTGTCTTTCTGGGATAATCCTATCCCTGGTCCCTTTCCAGTCACTGGGCTCATGACACACACACACACACAGGAGAGTGCTTCCTGTCCCAGGGCATTGCGTGTCTAGGTCTCTGATGGGGACGGGTGGATGAGCAGACAGTGCTTGTGTCCTGCTGGGCCGTGCTAGTGTCCTGTTGGGCTGTGCTCATGTCCTGCCAGGCTATGTGGGGCTGCGTGCTCCCTGAGGAGTGCTGCCATAAGGAGTGTACAGCATGCTTCCAGGGAAAGCTGACTCTGGCTGGTTTATCTGTTTTAGCTTACACGACATGCAGCTAAAAACAGATAACCCAGGAAAACAGCATCCTAAGTGCTAAGCAGCAGCTGTTTACTTTGGGACTCCTTTTGGCTCCATAAATCTTACGTTCTTGACAATAGCCCCACTCCAACAGGAAGCTTGCTGGCTGTGTTATTCCCCTGGGGATGGGCAATAGCATCACTTTGGGCTGGAGAAGGGCTGGGGCGCGGGCTGTTGGCTTCCTAGAGACAGATGCTAACTAGAAGGCTACTGTTAAGGAGACAGGAGCCGTGACCTTCTCCAGCACCCTGTCATACAGCGTAACTGAGCAGCCAAGGGCTTCTCCAGGAGCCTCAGTGGAAAGTGCTGATGTATGGGCAGTGCCTGGGTAGAAGTACTTCACCTTGAATTTGTTGCTTCCCTTCAGAATGTCTCTAGTTACTGAAAATGCTGTGGAATTGTTACGTGGTAAGTCTTTACTTGGTGAATCAAGGTGCATGGTGCCGAGGTTATTTCTTAACCTAAGTAACTGTATACCACTAAATTTCAGATGATAAACCAGCTTGCATAATTCTGTTCCCAGTTAGAGTGGTTATCTTCAACGCACACTATGTCAGTAATTCCACTTTGCCATGTCACTGAGTCACTGCTGTGCAAGCACACCACATTAACAGGAAGCACAGAAGTTTCAGTTCACCTGATTTGACTCTTTGTGAGATGCAGCTGGATATATGTAGGTCACTATACAAAGTGACAGAGTATGTGCTTGATTTTACACTCTGAACTAGGAGGACTGCTGTTTGGTGGAAGGGTGAATAGTGGTACCTCTGGAGGCTCAAAGCTATGTGCACTGAGATGGACTCAGTTCTCTTCCATGTGCGTAGGCTAAATGATGGATCCGGTGGGAAGTCCAACTAAAATTTTCTTTATGTTTTACCAATGTCAACAGCAGCTGTGCAGAGACAGAGCCACTGGGCTAGCATCTGTTACACTTCCACTGGCTCTGTTAATTTCTGTTTTCTTTTTGACCATAGAATCGTCCTGACACTGCAATGGTAGTTACAGCATCAGTGATCCTGGGGTAGCAGTAGTACTATCAGAAGCAGCTGCATAGTGTTGTCTCACCTTGGCTCCGGGTGGCTTTATTTTGGAGCTCCACTACATCAGCATTTCTGAGGTGACAATAATGGCTTCTATGCCAGGAAGGATTATTTATGGTAGAATGTAATTGAAAGTTGAGACCACAATGCATTATTAGTTCCCACCCACTTAGACTTTCTATGAGATGAAATACCAATTTTGCAATTTTTGTTATATCAAATCCTTTACATAAGAGATCCAGAGATTATGTAAGAGAACTGAGTGAAGATCAGAAAAAGTGTTTGATGGAATATCAGACATACAAGCGAAAGTGTTACTGACAGAGGAAATATGTTACTCAGTGTATAAAAGTGTCACTGTCATGGGAGGTATGTGAATTGCACATCCTCTGGAAAATGCCCGAGTCAGTGGTATCTGCTCTGAGAATTGGCGTGTCTTCATACAGAGGTCTTTTCCAGATTCAACTAATGTTCCGAGGCAAAGCAATTTTAATAATATAATCCTCCTTCCAACAAACTCTCTGTGTCTGATTCATCATTAGGCCTTTGATGAAGACAGGCAAAAATATAAATTTCAAATGCTATATGTACTCTGTAAGAAGAATCAATTTTCGTTACTGATGTTTTCATTGTTGGGCAGGGAGCTGACTAAAATAGGGCTCCTCTGGAGCTTGATCACCTTGATCAACCACCACCCCTCCTTCACCTCTGTTCAGCTCTGGTGAGGCCACACATGGAGTGCTGTGCCCAGTTCTGTGCCCCCAGTACATTAGAGATATGGATGTGCCAGGGAGAGTCCAACGATGATGATGAAGGGCTGTGAGCATCTTTGCTATGAGGAGAGGGTGAGAGGGCTGGAACTGTTCTGTATGGAGAAGAGGAGGCTCAGGGATCCTATCAATGTGTACAATTACCTGAAGGGAGGGTGCAAAGAGAATGGAGCCAGGCTCCTTTCAGTGGTGCCCAGTGCCAGGACAAGAGGCAGTGGGCACAAACTGGAGCACAGGAGATTCCCTCTGAGCACCAGGCAGCACTTCTGTGCTGTGCAGGTGAATGAGCACTGGCACAGGCTGCTCTGAGAGGTTTTGGGGTCTCCTCCCTGGAGGTCTACAGAAGCCTACTCTGGACATGGCCTGGGCACCCTGTGCTGGTGGCCTTGCTGGGCAGGGGCTGGAGCAGATGGGCCCAGAGGGCCCTGCCAACCTCAGCCACTCTGTGTTGCTGTGATCTGAAACATTTTCAGAGTCTGCTTTAATCTTTCCAAGCTTGAAAGACTAGGAAAAATCTTAGCTTAGAAGAACTCATATAAAGTGCAATGAATTAGTTCATTTATGAGATAATGCATTTTAAAAATATTTATCATAATAAAATAAAATTGCAATCCAAAATTGATTAAGTAAATAACGGAGCAAAGTGAAAGGGATGAGAGTGACCTGAAAGTTGGAGATGTTTCCAGATAGATTGCCTGTTCAGTTTTAAGCACTAAGTCATCTGCTGTCCATTTGTACAGATACTTGTGAAAGTTACATTCGTCAGCTGAAAGACCCAAGAGGTCAATGCAGACAGTCTTTCTTCAACATCTCTGCTCCTGACAATATTTCTAGTTCAATGCTTGATCCTGAGGATGTTTCTGATAATACAATGCAAACCCACCTAACTGAAAATGTATTAAAGCTGAAGAAAACTCCTGCGTGGCAGTGTGCTAGTGATACACGGATTGAAGTACGACATGGAAGTACAGTATTGGTTATTCACCTGTGGCCTCATTCAAAGTAAGAAGGAAGTGCCTGTGGCTTTTGAGGTAGACGTGATGTAGAGTTCCAGTCCTCCTCAAAAAATCCTCTATGTTCAATATGGGTCAAGAAGTCATTGTCGAGAATATTCAACCGCTATGGTTTCTTAGTGAATTAGGGAAACTCCACGTAATTAGGCTTTAAAATTTAAAAGGTCAGTGGTAGGATAGACATTTGGTTCTTGGAACGTCACGGGGAAGAAAATGCAATCTGTGAACAATTTCATGGTTATTTTTGAAGCGATTGTACTCATAAAAACAATGCAAAAATGCTTTATAGAAGTTGAAAGGTCTTTGTTCTTTTTGATTAAAATGGAACCACAACAGGTATGTTTTCTTATTAATTTTTTGAAGCAGTACTAGTAGCCTCAAGTATTAAAAATAACATTAAACCTACAGAAACTCACAAACTGAAAATAAAATTGGGCTTTTGATTTTTTTCGTTTGTTTGTTTTACTCTCCCCCCTGCCACCTCCCAAGCACAGAGTGTTCCGGGCACTTATTTATTTATTTTTGGAAAGAACATTATTTTAAAAAGAAAAGATTGGACAGTTATGTATCATGAGATATCAGTTAGAGAAATACTCATTGACATGCTACTTGCTAGAGTCTTTGTCAGTGCTAACATAGGAGAGAATTAATGAGAAATGCTGCTCTTTCAAGACAAGTTCCACTGTCCACGTGTTTCACATTATTCTTCTCCTCTTAGTAAGGCCCACCAGTGATAGTTTCAGCCAGGACATCACGTTTTAAAATAAAATGCGGCCTTTGCATCTTTCCTTCCCCTGATCTTTTCTGCCAGCTCAGCGGTTTGGAGTTACCTGCTTGGGGGTCCATTTTCCCAGAGCTGCACCTTCGCCGCTGGCTCAGGCCATTATCTTTCAGAGATTCATTGTATTTCTTCCTCTAACAGCAAGAAATTCTTTCTCAACTGCAGCAGAAAGGCTTTGTTTTCCTTCCTCCCTCTCTGGGCTTCAGATGAGGATGGGTGAAAGATCCAGTGGAATGCATGGGCAGGTTTTAAGCCCTGTCTTTCTGTAGGATGTACTGCCAGATGTGTGTCTCCTATCTAGGGTGCAGTGAGGTAGTGATAGCAGTAGAATCTCACAACAGAAATAGCAGACCATGGGAATGGGAGGCGTATCTCCATTCCCAAACATCTTTTCTTGACCTGCTAAGGAGAATAACTGCAGCCATGACCATGGCTGTGCCGTAACTCAGAGGTACGTCAAGAACCAGCAGTCATCTGGTGAAAAGTGGTCAGGAAATGGCCAAGTGTAGACTGATGTGCAAGGAGAACCACGCAAACTGCTAAAATTAGTGTCCAGAAGGACTCTGAATGTTCATTGTTGGGCTCGGCTATGCTCACAGCAAGCTAGAAGGAGGGGAGCGATGTTATAACTCACAATGGCAAGCAAAAGATTAAGTAATGCAAAGGCTTTACAAATGTCATAAAAAGGAAATTCATGAAGTTTAAATTAATGAACTTAAAATGGTCCTTTTGATGTCTGGAAAATAAAGGTGAGCATGAGCGGCAGAGATAAACAAATGAAATAAGGACATTTTGCAAGCCTCAGAAGGAAGACAGCATGGCACAGCCAGTGGGGTGTGACCAAGAGAGATTGCTGACAGCATAGATGGGAGAGACACTCATGAAGTGTGACCTAACGCTTCCTATGAAAATAGGTACATGCCAGTCTATGATTTGCAAGTACTAGAGAAGCCGAATAGAAGAGATTCTGGAATCACTGCATTAAAGAGGGCAGGAGGCAGATTCAGCATCTAATTCCTTGTCCATCTTCCTGATGTTATTTAGGTATCTGTCAGTGTGGGAATCCTGAGGCCATGTGGTCTCCTCACAGCAAGTTGAACAGACGTGGGTACTATGGCACACGCTTGCACAGGCCCTGAACACTTTCCATGAGATCAGAGCTACCAGAAAAGGTCAGGCAGAAATGGAACCATGTCAGATGAGAGTGAGTGATCAGAGGGATGTGAGGTGGGGTCTAGAAGTTCAGGAGGACAGGATCTGGAGCAAGACAGGGGCTACTGCTCCCCTTGGAGAGGGTCTGAATTCCTGTTCATGGCTTTTGTTCTGGGCTTGGGATATTTGAACTGCTGGATGAGCTGGTAATGAAGTGAGAGAAATCTAGCTTAGAATTCAAAGCAGGTGGTGGTTATCAGGCTGTGTTAGCACTTGGAGAGGAGTTCATGGGAGTGCATTTCAGAGGAGGCCAGCCCTCTGAAACAGTCTCTGCCTGTATCTCTCCCATTTTGCTCTTCAGTGCCTGTTTTTGTCTACCTATAATGCACCCTCCCATCTTCTTATTGACCTGCTCCCCCACTGGACTTATTCACCTGGCAAATGACAAATTCACAGATAAAAGTTTATAAACATGTTCTTGAATAGTCTTTTGTTACATTTGGGATATGGACTGTGTTGTCAGCATCCTGAATCCAGGCTTGCTGTTGGAGGCCAGGCATGAGAATGGGTGGGATACCTTTGAGAGTCATGGAAAAGGGTCATGGTGATGGTGGCTCTGCTGGAAGCAGCTCCAGGGTGATTGGGTGCAGCTCCAAAGGGTGCAGGGCCATGCAGAGATGAGATGGGAGGTAAATGGGGTGACAGAGGCATGGAGAGATAAAGGATGCGAATGAATCAGAAGAAGATAAAGTGTAAATATGGTGCCAGCTGATCTTTACTGCTTCCTTTCAGGCATAAGAAAAGAGATGGGATCTTCAGCTTGGAGGGTAAAGGTAATTATGAGTACAACTTAAGCTCTCCCCCACCTCATTTTTCCCTTTCTTGGGGATTCCCTCCTTCTTTTCCCCACCTTTTAACTTCAAGCTGTTGCAGCATGTGGTCCTCCTGCTCTACCCTCCTGCATGTAACAAGGCATGCTCCAGCTGAGCTGTGCTTGTCCTGAGAGTCTCAGCAGTGGGGGGTGAAGTTCAGCCCCAGGGTTGCCCCTGTTCACTCAGATGCAGAGCTGGAGTATTGATTTGCAGGTCTGGTTTCTCACACTTGTCACTTGTGTGCCCTGTGGGTGTTAGTCAACCAGGAGTTTGTGTTTCTATCAGTTCTGTGTCCTCATGTATTGCAATCTCAGTTGGGTGCACTCTCTAAAGAGAGTGCAGTTTTCCTCTAGCACCCTGCATAATATTTCGGGCTCAAGGCACAGCACTGCATCTTTACATTAGCAGAAGAGTATCAGGAACATGGAAATCTCCTGGACAAGTAAGTGCATGGCCTCAGCTTTGGTTATTACCCCTGGTTACAGCCAGGAATATGGATCATTTTTTGGAAAATGGGAGTGTGAGGATAAGGGATGTGATAAATTCAGTGTTGGTCCTAAAAGTTTCTGATGTCCCAGAAAGAAATGCACAATGATGGGCAGACAGCCCATGGCTCCAGTGCAGCCCAGTGTGGGAAGAGTATTTTTGGGGTGAGAACCACAGGTGGTCAGAGTGCTCTGGGTCTGGAGCGATCTCTGACCATTTGTGTACCCTCATCAGCTCCAGCGGGTCACTAGTCTTATACTACAGAAGATGAACATAAATAAATACAGATGACATTATTTGCCATCGAATTGCCAATGCAGTTAGTATGGCACAATCAGGATGGAAGGCACAAACCTATGAACTTCTCAGATGTTTTTATGAGAAAAGGATTCAGGGTCCCAGTCCCAGCAAAAGCCCCTGCTTTGCCCCTGCATTAAAAATTGGTTTACTTTATAAGAACCTGAGGGTTACAATTGCCTTGAAGTTGTATTTGTGGGTTTTGTAGTGGTTAGGAAATTCTCAGAAGAAGATACAGGAAAGTAAGAGACTTGCTGATGTCATTTTTAATTCACCACCAATACCCCCCCAAAAAAAGCTGAGAGAGGTGTTGATGGCCCTATATAAGGTGCACCTCCTCTCCTTCAGAGCACATCTAGAATCACAGCAAAGGTAAGGCTTGCATCCTTTGTTCCTCTCTCTCTTTGCCCTTGCTTGCTCTCCCCGATGCTAACACTGCTCTCTCTCATCAGTGCCGAGTGCTGTAACTGCAGCCCCTGGGACAGACGTGAGCCATGGCCACCCTGCACACCCTGACCAGGAGCTTCTCAGGATGGGTTGTCTTCTGCTGCTGTTGCTGTCTCCCTCTTCTTCTCACCAGCCCTCTGCCTCCAAAAGGGATAGGAGTAGTTTCCAATGCCCATCAAGCCTGCAGGCTCAGGAAGATCAACTTCCAGCTGCCCTACATCAGGAATCGCACCTACACCTTGGCTGAAATGGTACGGTAACCCGCTTTCCTTCATGGCAAGATGTGAGGACCTCCTCCTCTGCCAGTGCCCTGTTTCTTGCCTTCATCATTCCTCTCTCTTTCTTCTGCACTTCTCCAGAAAAACAACAACAACAACAACAAAAACATTTGCAGTAGGATAGAGGTTGACGTGAAGAATGAGGCCGTTGCCCACTGGTGGTGTGGCTGGGTGAAGCTGCTCGGCTCCTCTGGAGCGGCTGCTGCTACACAGGGACAATTGTGAGACATGACCTTAAATTACCCTTGTCCTCAGAGCTGGGCATGTCTGGGTTCCCAGCTCTATGCCTGGACAGGTCTCTTGGCCATCTCTACCATGTGTGGATCCCTCCCACATACACCACTGAGGGCTACACTGTGGGAGACACTGCAGCATTGTGGGAGATGCTGAGGATGGCCACCCGCAGGTTCTGGTTTAGTCATCATAACCACTACGACCTCTGACGTTTACAAGAGGGACAGGAATTCAGATTTCTGCTTATTTATTTTCCTGTGACCTTGATTCTTACACAGTTATGGAGATATTTCAGCAACAACATTTCCAAGCTTATCTTCCTGTACCTTATCTACCTCTCTACAGTGTCCGTTTCTTTTTGTCACTGGAACTGTTATTGATGAAACCTCCGGGTTCACTGTTAATTTTTAGGTAAGGCTCCCATCCTCACCTGACATTTCCTTTTTTCCCCTCAGGCGAGAGTTTCAGATCAGGACACTGACAATAGACTCATCGGGCAGCAAATCTTCATCAACATCAAGGTGAGTCTTCCATCTAGAGGCTGATCCTGTATCCTTCTGCAGCACACATTGGCTTTTTTCTGCAGTTTAACATGACCTCTTACTTGCATGCATAGGAGAGCAACCGCTGCTACATGATGAAGAGAATTACAGAGATTGTAGTGAAGGACGTCCTTCTCACAGAGGCCAAGGAGCGGTACCCCTATGCTGAGGATGTGGCACAGTTCCTGGCATCCCTGACCTCGGAGCTGAGCAGATGTGTAAGTAGTGTTGGGTTTCTTTCCCTTGGCTGAGTCGTGATTCTTGTCACTGCTCCCAAATCTCAGAAAGCAGCAAGCAGTGGCAAGAGGCAGTGATACGAAAGGAAACCTCAGATCTAAGATATCAAACTAGAGGTTGATAGAAATGTGTGAAAAAGGAAAGGGAAAAAAAAAAAGGCAGCGTATTGTCACACGCAGCTGTCAATGTTACCTCTGGATATTTTCTCTTTTTTAGAAATACTCAGGAAACAGAGAGCATATTGAAAAGAACCTGGAAGAGATGAAGAGCAAAATGAAAGAGGTATATTTTCCCCCTATTTTTAAAAAGGGCAGTTCAAAAGTCCAGTCGTTTAGCTAAATGAAGGCTGACGAAGTCATGAAGCGAGCTCCGGAATTTATTGCAGAGGTGAAGTTTGCAGGGGCATTAAAGAGGGGACTAGTGATGTTTCCAGTTCCAGAGTTCCTTTATTTGTGCTGTTAAATCTGCATATCTTACAGTAATTAGCCCTTAGAAATTGAGCTGCAAGTCACGGTGTATACTAGACTGGATTTGAATGAACTAGTTTATATTTTATGATACAATGACTTTAATAGAATTACTTGTGAGAAAGAGGAGAGTAAGTTCTCAATTTAGTTTCTACAACAAGCCTAATTTAAATCTTCTGAGAAATGGTGAGATGTTAAAACCTATGTTCTGCTCTTGTCTAGTTGGGAGAGAATGGAAAGAACAAAGCCATCGGAGAACTGGATTTACTGTTTGACTACATAGAAAACGCTTGTACTGATGCCCCGAAGAAGGGAGGGAACAAGAAGAAAAACTGAAAGAAAAATCAGATTAGTCTTGAAGAGATGTCTCCAAAAGCTCTTACTATTACCCAAACTGATTAACTACTGTGGAAAAAATCCCACCCATAGCTGCAGTACATTTTTAAATCTGTACCAGAAACAGCAAAACAAGTGGGGACAGATGGATACATATTGCTACCTTCTTTGAAAATGAAGACTCCAGAACAGTGTTAACAGCTCCCTTCAGTGTTGCACAACGATTATTTTCAAAGGCATGCTTCTATCCTGCTCATCTGCATTGGAATAAGACAGCTGTTTCTGTATTTCATAGGCTGAGATTTGACACCTCTGAGTCAGCTTTGGCCAAGGTAGGCAGTGCTCCATAGCCAGGAAGTTTTCAGCCTTTGACTTCAAAATCTGTCTTGTGTGTGATGCCCTCTTCTGACCTTTACCTGTAAAGCTGGAACTTCAGACATTCAGAAATTAGTTTTATTGCTCATATTTAATGGTAACTTATTTTAAGGTAATAATTTTGTAGTAATTATACAGTACTTGTATTTATATAGATTAATTAAAACATAGCCAAAGGAATGTATTTATGGAGACCAGAGGCTTCAGAGTGAACTGTAAAATTAAAACTGCTGTGTAATATTTATATGCAGATGGATTGTTTTATAAATGCTTATTTTTTAATTTATTATAATAAATATATTGGTTTTCAAATACTGCCATCTTATAGAGCTTTTCTCTTTTACTCAAAGGCAAGGGAGGTGACGTATCGTGCCTGGGGGTCTGCTGGGCCAAGTGGCTGTATTCTTGTAGCCAGAAAGGATGCAAACTCGGTCTGGGTACAGGATTCTTCACCAAATCAGAAATTTCAACGTATCACAGGCCAGGGCTTTGTGGGGAGTGTGTGGAACAGCCTTTCTTGTGGAGAGCTGTTGGAAAAATAGCACTTCTCCTGGGAGACTTTGGTGTGATTCATTGATTCTGCCTAAGTAATTCTCATTAGGTAAGGTCCTATCTTGAACAGCCGCTGGCAGAAAGTTTCAGACTGTCCACCCCTGGGTCAGATGAGATGGAGATAAACAGTCACGCAGTAGTAGCTACATGAAAACTCGTTGGCCCATAGTGCTGAGACAAACCAGTGCTCTGCAGCACCATGGATTTGGGAGCACTTCAGAAGGGAATTGCTTGGTGTCATTATCAGTTCCTTCAGCAGTGTCCCCTGGCCAAAGACAGACAGAAGTCTGAGGAGATATGTAATTGTGGATTGTCAGCAACTGGTGAAGCCCTCTTGAGCAAGCTTCACCATTTCTTCATCCAGAGAGCAGGCATCTTGTCCACATCTTGAAGAAAGAAAAAAAGAAGAAGAAGGGGAAAAAAAGGAAAAATTAGGCATCACAGTTTTCCTCTAATAAGTGACCCAGTTGAACTGGCAGTGCAGGTGAAGTTTTGCAAACACAGCATCTTCGGGAAATCCAAATTCTAAAATGTGTGCTAAAGAGATATCTTAAAGATGCCTCATGAATGGTTACCATAATATGGTAAAAAAATTGTCAGGAAAATATTTTCAAAGAGAAATTGAAGCTAATCCAGATGTAGTTGCAGTGTGTTACATCAGCTATTGTAATGAATTAGCATTAAAGCAGGATTAAGCTATGCCTTGTTGGCTCTGATCCAGAGTGATTTCAAGACAAAAGCAACCATCCATACCCAATATGAAAAAAATTTTACATGAGCTGAAATAACACTTGTAGGAACTCACATACTAAACTGATATATGATTCATCTAGGTGACAGATGTCCATCACCTGTCAAACTAGATGCAATCAACATGGTTTGCTTTGCTCCACGCTCTCCTTTGTATCTCACTGTCATGGTTTTATTTTTGGTTATCGTTATTCCACATCATAACATCATGTAGGGCACTGAGAGTTAAAGATTTAATGCTCCAGTTCCGTGGATCATCGATAGAAGAGAAGAAGAACTACATTTCAAGAGGACTTTGCATTGTGCTGTTTTCCATTTTCTGTTCAAAGGGAAAGATAAAAACCGTACGCAGATCACGAGATGTCCCGTTTCTGATCTTCCGGCTTGTCCCGGCAGCATCTCTCTCCCTAGCCGTTTCACTGCCAGCATTAGTGTAAGCCCTCCAGTTTTTTTGGACACTTTCTCTCATTTTATTTGATTTATTAGCCTCAATTCTGATTATATTGTATTATATTGTGTTATTTTGCATTCCGATATCTTATTTAGTAAATTAGTTTGTTTCTCCTCAGATCATTGCTGCTGTTTTGTTTTTAGGCCCATCTCCGTGAATTACATGCCTGTTCACAGTCAAGGAAGAAGGGAGTCAACAGTGATAGCCAGCCAGGCTTTGTTGCCATATGACAGCTTTAGAGATTTAACCTTTTATTATATTGATAGGATATTTATTTTCTCACTTGTGGGATAAAAAATTATATTGTCCAGAGCTCTTGGTTGACATCCTTTCTCTAATCATTCAAACTTGCAACAGCTGACAGCAAAGAGAGGGAAGTTAGACACAAATTGGGGAATTCATCTCACTGACTACTGATAACCTTATCCCAAAGATACACCTGGCTTCCTTTATAGGTGATTGAAGGTAAAAGGAATTATCCAGGTGTGATTTGTTTGAACCCCATTAGTAGTTTACAAAGACAATGCCCCTGAACAGAATGAGATGGGTTTGCTTTAGAAATACTTGGTTTTTTTCCTTGTTTAGAAAGACTAGACTGCGATCTACTTGTGCTATTCCTTGTTGATACAATCTCTTTAACAATGGATGATGAACTTACTTCCTTCTTCTACTTATTCTAGTCCCCTTCTACACTGTCCTTTTTTTTTGAGCTGTTCTACCCAAAAATGTGAAATGAATCTCTTGAGCATTCCATGCTCTGGCTAAACCTAGACGAACCATTTGTCCACAAGTGCAAAAGACAAGTCATTCATCTGTTTATTAACTTCTCTAACCTTGAAAACCATCAGCTGGAAGACACTACAATGGCAACCTCATGAGCTGGAGCCCTGGAAATGTCACGCAGCAAAATGTGTAGAATCTCCTACATAGTTTTTCTTGCAGGACACACGTGGCTTGAGGATGTGTGAAGGATGGTGGGTGAGATTTCCCTTACAGCAGGGGAAATGTCTGGGGCAGTGACTGACCAGAAGAAAATAAAGATGTACTTTCAGTCAGGCAAGTTTGGTTTCATTTCAGTCAATAGTTACAGCTCAGAAAAGGGAAATCAAATTGAAATATTTCACTCTGATGTTTTCTAAAGAAAATAGTTTTGCACTTGGAAATAGTGCTTTGGTTTAGAGTTTTACCTACATTTTCTCTCAAATGATAAAAAGAGATTTGAAAGCAAAATGAGCTGTTTCATTTTGAGTTGGATGAGTGCTTTGTGCTGACTCCAAATTAATTTTCTTCTTTGATTTTTCAGTTGGGTCACCCAACAGAAACTCTGTTGTTCACACAATTCTAATTTCCGTTGCCCTATTTTCCTCTCCTCACCCCTACCCTAGACAAGTCATGGACGGTTTGCAATTCCCTGAGGTCCTTGACCTAGCATTGTTAAGGAGAGCGTCTGCTCCACTTCCTTCATTGAGAACACCTTCATTGTAGAGAGTGGGGGACTTCTCACAGGGCAAAAAATGGATAGACCTACCTACTGCCGAATTTACTTTTTGTTGACTTTTTCTCCCCATTGCTTACATTCAGGGACCGGAACAGACACTTTTTTTGCTAAATAGATAACTATAAAACATTTATCTAACTGTGAAACTTTATGTAGAGAAGACAAGGGAACCCAATGCATAGAAGTTTCCACATCCTGCTGAGTAAGTATTGGTGACACGACATGTTAGGAAACCTCTCTTAAATACATTATATGGAGCATTACTCGGTTACGAGATTTGCATATTCAGTGTCTGAATATATACTCTTTAAGTGACCTAGAATAAGAAAGTGTCAATATTTCCAATTTGCTGCTGGAATTGTATTCTAGATAATGCAAAGAGCTGAAGCTATCCCAATGGTTAACCAGCAGCCTGTGCTTTAAAGCACAGTTAACTAAACTCTGCTTTGAAGAAGGTATGGACTGCATTAACAACCATAAATGCCTGATAACCCTTTCACTCACAATCATCATCAGTAGCCAATAGATGTTCGTTGAATGACTGTGATCTGAAGCAGAACTGGCCTATTACTGTGAAGCAGGATTGGCAGAAACATTGAAATCGATCTCAGGCTCATTACTGATGTTGCTGATAACTGTTGTTTATGAAGATGATAAATACCATGTAAAGAAGGAAAACCTAAACACGGTTCTGCAGGACTCTGGGATATTTGGCAGGCAGCTACCCAGTGACATGGTACATAAACCAAGATATGTGGGTTAGAAAGTAATGCAGCTTCTCATGAGATCCAGACCAGGATTCTGTGTTGTTCAATGATCTGTAAGCAAGTTTTATTTAGATGAGATAAATGGTTAAATACAAAGTGTGCACAATACATGTGTAGCTCTAAAATCATATCTATTTGTAGCAACTTCTTCTGAGTTAACGCATAGCCAGATCTTATCAGATGAACTGTATGAGTTACACCACTAGCAAAAGTGTTGAACTATTCTGTAAATGAAAAGATTTATTCTGAAGGCTAGGCAATTGCTCTCTCTGCTTAACCTTTAAATTTCAAATCCCTGACCAAATGCACAAATATATTGATATCTGTCTTTTCATTTGCAATATACTGATTAAAGACTTAGAAGAGAAAGTATTCTTACATCTTTCCTTCTCTAAGGGTAGATAATAAAAAAATCAATTTATCTTCAACAAATTGACTCATGAGACCTAAATGTAAAGACTTTCTTGGTTACAAAGTTTATTAAGGCACAACATGAAATATTTGTAACTATCCAGACTTCGTCTTAGGTTAACACTTCTCATCAAACGTGTCTCTAAAATTTCTGGTTTGTAGTTCTTCTTTAAAATGTAATTCCTGCCAGTCTTGAACAGCAGAAGAAGATTCAGATTTCCTCTCCCTTTTTTGTTTTTTATTCCCAAAAAATGAATAACTGACATTTTAGATAGATAATCCCAGATTTAGAGGTTATCAGATCTGATACTCATTCTTCCTCAGGTAACTCAAAAATGGAGAACGCTTGTTTGTCAAGCACAGAATATGGCACAAAAATATGTCTCATTTATAGGCATTAACTTGTTAATTTCAGAACAGTGGTCATTGCTGTTGCACATAATAGAAGATGCCTAATGTTCAGAAAAGCGTTTTGGTTTGGTCGGACCCATGCCTTTCTCAGAAAATGCAAGACAGTTACTTATTTAGACACCCATCTTAGTTTTAGCTGGGGTGGAACTGTTTTCTTCAAAGAGTCTGGTATGGTGCTCTGTTTTGGTTCTAGGAGAAAAACAATGTTGATAACATACAGATGTTAATAGCTGCTGCTAAGCAGTATTGTACAGAGCCAAGGCCATTCTCAGCAAAGGGCCCAAGAAGCTGTGAGGGAACAGAATTAGGACAGCTGACCTAAACTGGATAAAGGGATATTCCATACCATATGACATCATACAGAAGGAGTTTTAAAGGGGATGGGAGTTCACCTGGCTCTCTTCTGCTGCTCAGGGGGGTTGCCGCGCTTCGGTTGGGGGATAGCAAGCAATTGCTTGTGCATCTCTTGTTATATACGTTCATATATATACATATATACATTTGTCATAATTATTATTCTTTTCCTTATCTCTATCTTAGTAAATAGTTTTATCTAAACCCATGAGTTCTATTTTGTTTTTTCTATTCTCTCCCCCATCCCACTGGGAATGGGGTAAGTGAACCAACAACTTATGTGGGGCTCAGTCACATGCCAGGTTAAACCACAACACCACCAACTGCCTGATTTAACTTGACGTAAGGTTGAAGCCTCCAAAACAGGAATCTGTTCAACGATGGCTTCATGCTCTCATTTTGAATCAATCAGTGATCCAGCTGTTACGTGACAAGAACTTCTGGTCAGTGACTGGGAATGCAAAACAAAGCAGTGACCAACCCTCTGATCCAGCAAGTCAGTACAATGCCACACGGCTTACTCGTTTTCATAGTGAGCTTGTATTAGTCATGTCCCCTGCCTTGGGTGCCAGAAAACCAGCTAACAAAATCTCAGTGCCCACAAGCCCCCCCAGAGCCAGTGCTGTAGACAGATATCTCTAGCACCTTCAGCAGCAGGGATGTCAGGCAGATGAGGTGAGGTGTCCTCTGAGGGCCTGTTCCCTTCCATCAGCCACAGAGGGAACCCCTGGTGATGAATAAGCACTCAGAGATCCAAACTCCAAGGTCTGCGTCCAGCCATGAGAAATCCCAGTCATGGAATGCAAGGTGTTGTGTTGCTACCAGATCAAGCTACTGGCAAGTAAGATAACCAGAAACAAGCAGCTACATCTATTGTCATTTTACTTTGGAAACATTTGGTGTTAAATTTAGATTTTGTTTTTCAATTCTTAACCATTTCCCAGTGGCATTTTTAACATGCAGTTATGAACGGTGGTTTATGTTGGTAACCTAGTGATGCTGGAAATGTATACTTAATAATAAAGAATTTTAGACTAGACGAATGTGCAAGTTTCTCTGAAAATAGGAAGAACAGAGCAACTCATCTTTTCTACACTTCTGAAAAGTAAAACAGAGAATGTCTCAGAGCTGCAGCTTGAAGTTTTGGCCAAGAGGCTTGGGTTTATGCTGTAACCTCATTATCAGAACTGAGGTAAGAGAGAGGTTGCAAGCTGACAAATTATCTCCTGTTCTTTGCTGGGATAAATTAAATGTTTGCTTTCAGAAGTGACAGAATAGTAAGAACAAACCTCAGTAGAATTCAGAGGTTTGGTCAAATATTTCAGATCTGGGATACTTTTCAGGTCTTGCATGACCTGGGTATAAAAAT
The DNA here is from genome assembly GCF_002078875.1 of Numida meleagris. NCBI lineage: Eukaryota > Metazoa > Chordata > Aves > Galliformes > Numididae > Numida > Numida meleagris. The sequence continues at coordinate 35,517,962 of NC_034409.1, read as the reverse complement.
AATAAGAAGGATGTCAAAGGATTACTCTTTTTTTCTTTTCATCTTTGAAGGTTTGATTAATAATGGAAGGCATTTTTTTCCACTGGAATATTTTAGTTCATTTTCCACTGGTAGAAGATGGGTTTTGTGAAGAAATGAATGTTTTTGCTGCTTTTCTACATAAATATTGTTTTTCTCCTGGAAATTCAAAAACTGGAAAGCCAGTAGTGCTCTTCAAAAATGGAAAAAAAGCCAATCTGTTTTCAATGATGGTTCACAGTAAAAGATGGATCTTTATTTAAAAAAATTAGAAATCATTTTCATATGAAAGTTCAACAGTGGTCTAACTAGTTTCAAATTCTGTCCTACAAACACTTGAGATACTTCAAAATTCTGTTACAGGTACAAAGCTAATGAAATATAAGAGGTTTTTAAAGTCAGTGCTCAGGTCTCATGCCTTGGTAAATAAATCCAGTGTGAGTAATTCATTATTCAGCTCCTATATGTTCTGTTGGAAAAAAAGCGCCAGATGTAATCATATCTAAAAAATATATTTCCCACAAAAAAGGCCCCTACTGATGAGATTCATTGAAAGTCATCTTTCACAAAGAAAGCAGATATGCAGAGGGAACTGGAGAAATATGGAGACATTGAGGGGGCTGTTGGATGAAAGCTGGAAGAATGGCACCAAGGCAACAATCTCTGACTTTAGGTCACGTATCTCCTGAGGATGGCTTCCAAGGGAAACGTAGCAGAAGGGAGCACTTTTATTACCGTTAGGTTTAAGTTCACCAGAGGGAGGATGCTACCTCAAAAGGAAAAATGCTTTAGAATATCATTTTGTTACCCACTGTGCTGTTGCTTCCATTTCTGCTGTTTTCTGGTGTTACTGTTGGGGAACCAACTTTGCAGCTGTACCATGGCAGTCAGTCCAACAGCAGCTGGATTCACACCTTAAACAATGTTGTTTTTTTCCACAGTCTTCACAATCTTCTAGTCCAGCTCCCAGCTGACATTACACGGAGAGCCCTGTGGGTGCAATCTGTTGGCAGTGCCGAGCTGCTCAGGTACAGACTAGGTGAACAGAACTGAGGGAACCACTTTAAAAGCTAAATTTTAGAAGTTTAAAAAAAAAATACACAAAGCAAGAAGGGTAAAAAACCGACCAAAACCAAACCAACAACAAGAAGGGAAGAGAGAAAGCTGAAAAAAGAGGTACAAATGTAGAAGGAGAGAGATTTTCAGTGTGAATGTGGTACCATACAAACTGACCCACTTTCACCAGCCTAGCAGATGCAGGCATCCTCCTCTTCCAAAACCATGCTCAGGTTTCCATTTGGTTTGGTTTTTCCTTTTACAATTTAGGACAACTATTTAATAAGGCTGTGATAACATTGTAAGAGAAAGCAAGTCACCGTTGTCTGAATATTCCTCTATGTGCAAGAGCAAGCAAAAAGTTTGGAATAGACATCTACCTATGTGGGGAAGCTGAGATGTCTGTTACTGCCCAGCATGTCTGTAAACCAAGCAATAATACCTCTGTATAGAAATTTCCTAATGAGACTTTGATGGCATCAGACTAACATTTTAAAATGAGATTAGGGACTGAATTGCTGTGAGATCACTTAACTGGTTGATGCGAACAATGTGAATGTGCCTGAACATTTCCTCATATTCAATAATTGCCTCTCTCAAATAGCAATCTATCCGTCAGACTACAAGAGCATGACTAGTAAAAGCTATCTATCTAAAGGCTTTATGTCAAATACAGATCTTTACCTAGCCATGAAGTGATTACTGATTTTTAGTTGCACACCTGGAGACACTGAACAGCATCCTGAGATATTCAAGGAGTGCTGAGCAATCTTCCAAGGTACCTAACTGATGGGTACAGTGGTTCACTACTGCCGTAAAATCTTAAACTCTTGTTTATTTTTTGTGTGCAGAGGGAAAAGATCGGTTTTAGAACCTTGGTGATTTCAAACTGGACCCTCTGTGCACTGTCTCTGGAGAGACTGAGCATGCTAAACATGGCTGAAGTAAAAATTACTTGGCAGACAGCTGCTGGCTGTCACCAACCTGAAATACAGAACCAGACCAGTAGCCCAGGGAGACCCACCATGTGAGACAGTCTATGTCAACAGACATTATCAGTATGTTTTATAGCAATTCACATTTGAGTCTTATTCATGAGATGTTACTCATATCATGCAAAGAGATGCAAATGCCCAGAGGAAATGTAATTGGGTTTGGGTTTTTTTTTTTTTTTTTTTTTTTTTTTTTTTTTTTTTTGCTTGGTTTTTCTTTTTCACATAGGTTTGACTATGATTTCTGCTTTACTTAAGACCTTAAAATTTTTATGAAGTTCGTCTAAGGCATAGAGTGCATAAATTCTGTCTGGACACATCGTCCTGCTGGTGCAGAGACATGATGATGAAGATGATTAAGAACCTGGAGCATCTTCCATCCAAGGGCAGGCTGAGAGAGTTGAGACTGTTCAGCCTGGAGAAGAGAAGGCTCAAGGGGGATCTTATCAATGTATAGAAATATCTGAAGGGAGAGTGCAAGGAGAATGGAGAGAGGGAATGAGCACAATCTGAAACGCAGGAGGTTCCCTCTAAACACCAAGCAGAACTTTTGTGCTGTGTGGGTGAGAGAACACTGGCACAAGCTGCCTGGAGAGGTTTTGGAGTCTCCTCCCTGGAGATCTGTCAGAGTGGTCTGGACGTGGCCCTGGGCACTCTGCGCTGGTGGCCCTGCTGGGCAGGGGCTGGAGCAGATGGACCCAGAGGGCCCTGCCAACCACAGCCGCGCTGGGATTCTTTGATATTTTCATGGGGGGCAGTGCAGCAAGCAGGCACAGCTCCACAAAACGCACTGAGTGGGACGAGACACACACACACACACACACACATATATATATGTATACTTAGTAAAATATTTTAAAAAGAGACTACAAGCCCTACAACAAGGGTCTCAGAGCACTTCATAGCCTCAGCTGGGTGCTGTTATACCCATGTAGCAAGAAAGCTCAGAGACCAACGTCCAAACAGGCAAGAAGGAAGGAGCATGAGAAAAGGAAGAGTCCAGTTCATAACTGAGTGTTATGGTTTTGTGATTTTTTGTTGTCGGTATTCCACAGCATTACATCATGTAAGGTACGGGCAGTTAAAGAGTTAATTCCCTGGTTACTGCAAACTACCTTTTTTGGTGTGGCCCTCTGAGGGGGAGGGGAGGTGCACTCCCCAGGGGTCTTTGCGTTAGAGGGGGTGGTGAAGTCACATGGTGGATGTGGGGTCTGTTCCTTCCTGCCTGGTGGAGAAAGCACGTGGTCCTCCTGCAGTTTACCGTGTAAGATTTTCAGCCTGTAAACACTCTATCATAATTCTACTAGCCTCATTTTGATATATTTAGTAAAATTAGTTGTTCCTCCTCAGATTGGTGCCGCTGTTTTTTGTGTTAGATCCGTCTACGAGTCCCCCTCTTCCATTTGTTTTCCCAGGTTGCGGCTCCGCGGCTTCTCTGCCGCTTTAGCCGCCGGACCCCCCGGGGGGCCGGTCCCTACTCGCCGGCAATTTTTTTTTTCCTTCCTCTTTTCTCGTTTTTTTTTTTTTCTTTCGAGCCTGTCCCCCTTGTCACGGACGCAGACCCTTAGATAATACCGTGACACTGAGGAAGTCTGATCCTTGAAATTGTTGTCTTTTGAAATCCTTCTGTAATTAGTGGTGGAGAACGAACATGAATAATGATCCCCGAAATGGGCAGAGTGACTCCAAGAATCAGCATGGGGACCACACAAAGACCCCCAAAACGGGCAGAGTGAATCCAAAATGAGCACGGGGACTCCAAAATCAGCACAAGGATTCACAAAATGGGCACTGGGTCTCCCAAATCCCCACCTGTAATTCCAAAAAATGACCCACAAAATGGTCATTCTGACCCCAAAATGTTCACAAGGACCCCAAAAATCGGCACGGGGACGCAACAAAGACCCCAAAAATGGGCAGTGGGACCCTAGAGTGAGCACGGGGACCCCACAAGGAACCCCAAGATGGGCATCGGGACCTCAAAATCCCCAACTGTGCCCGCAAATATGACTCCAGAAATTTAAGCACTTGGACCCCAGAATGGGAGCGGGACACCAAATATCCCCACCTGCCCCCCAAACATGACTCAAAAAAGGGTCATATGGACCCCAAAATGAGCTCAGGAATTCCCCAAAGACCCCCCAAAATGGACAGAGCAACCCCAAAATGAGCTCAGAGGCCCCAACAATGGCACATGGACCCCAAAAATGGGCCTCAGGACCCCAAAATCCACAGCTGCACCCCCCAAAATGACCCCCAAAACAGTCACAATGACCCCCAAATGAGCACGGGGACCCCAAAATCAGCACCAGGGACACATAAAATGGGCATCGGGCCCCCCAGATCCCCAACTGTACCCCCGGAAACTGACCTTAAAAATTGGCACAACTGGAACCCCGGGCCCAAAAACTGGACCCCTTTAGCAAAAGGACACACCCCTTCAGCAAAAAGACCAACCCCAAGGCCAAAGAGGAGGATCCCTTCAGCAAGCAGCGTAACACCAGGGCCCAAAGGGTGCACCCCTTTCAGAAAATCCTAACCCCAAGGCCCAAATGTGTCACCTTCGTGTGACAGAGGAACCTTTCACACGTGCAGGATTTCCTCCTGCTCTTCCTGCTTGGCACAGGGGATCCCGAATCACAGGATTTTGTTGTGCCTGAGTCCGGCCTGCAGTCAGGGCTCAGTCCTTCCCTTCCTCTCCCCCTCTCATCAGTAACATGATCCTGATCACTCACTGGGGAGACCAATAATTGCACATCCGCTTCTTCATCTTCTGCTTTCCAACGCTTTGTTCCAACACCACAAGCCGAACAACATCGCGGCACTGATCTTTGATCTTCAAGGACCCTCCCTCCCAACCCACGCCGTCCGTCCCATGGGACTGTGATCGCAACGCTGCCTGCAGAGTGCTTGGGGCACGGCCCCTCCAAGTGCCACGGCTGCTGCCTGTGCCAGTGCCTGGCCCCAGCCCCGGGATGGTGGTGGCCACGTCCCAGCGGGCAGAGGTGACCCTGCCCCTGCAGTGTCACTGTGACACGGCCGCCCCAGTGGGAGTCGCGAGGGGCTGGTGGGGCCGAAGGAGGGGGTCCCAACAGTGGGAGTGGCGGCGGTGTCATCCAGGAGGTGCTGGTGATGTCACAGGGACGTGCTGACCTCACAGAGGCCCCGGGGTGGGGCAGGTGCTGTCTGTGTGCGGGGAACCTGACGGCCCCATTCTGCGGTTGGCAGAGGTCTGGTGAGGAGCTGTGCGAGTGGCAGAGAAATGCAGACCCAGTTGGCCAGCGGCAGAGAAATGCAGACCCAGTTGGCCAGCAGCAGAGAAATGCGGGCCCAGCTGGCCAGCGGCAGTATCTTGAATCTGCAGCGGGTGAAGGTGCTGGAGGCGCTGTGGCAGGTGAGTTGACGGGCGGACAGACACAGAAGGCCCAGCGGGACGAGCTGCCGGCTGGAGGTCACCCTGCCCATGGGATGCCCAGCAGAAGGCTGGGCACCTCTGGCAGGCTGCAGAGCTGGTGGGAGCGCCTCGGTGCCCTGACGCCGCTGCTGCTCCTCTCCCCTCCCACAGGCGCATGAGCAGAAGGTCGAGGAAAGACAGAGAATGGAGAGGGAATTGTGGATGCAGGTGAGCAGATGCAGCGGCACAGGGCCCGGTGTGGGTCTGCAGGCACGGCGGTGCCGCTGAGGGGCACGGGGTGGGAGGAGTCCCCTCCTGTGGGTCTGCAGCTCCAGCCCTGTGGGGCTGGTTGCCCCGATGGAGGAGTCGGGCCCGAGGACGGCAGGAAGGGACGGCAGCAAGGAGCTGCCACCAGACAGAGCTCCGTGGGAGTGCCGGTGCCCTGATGGCCGCTTCTCTTCCCTCCTCTCCCACAGGACACCCTGCAAAAAACGCAAGAAAGAGAGGCCGCCTACCGTCAGGAGCTGGATCAGGTAGAACAGAGCGGGAGCTAGTCCTCAGAGAGCCAGAGAGGGGGCAGCGGGTGCTGCTCCTGTGCAGCCCAGTGCCCAGGCACAGTGTCACAGCCGGACATTTGCCCCAAGGCGTGGTGCAGGTGGTCTGGCATCACCCTGTACCCCGTGCTTGGCCGGCTCTCCCCGTGCCCCCGTGGGGCAGCAGTGCAGCAAGCGGGCACAGCTCCAGCTCTGCGGGAGGACCTCGGTCTGAATCCGTCGGGTCTGTGGGTCCCAGCGCAGCCGCCCCTCATGGCACACCCGTTGTCTTGCAGGAGAAGCGGTGGGAGGCCCAGGTGGAACAGCATCTGTGGGAGTGCGCAGAGCAGACCAAGGTAGCATGGAGGGGCGAGGGGAGTGGGGCTGCCCGCCAGCGGGAGGTGGGGGCCTGGAGGAGGGCTGCAGCGGGCACAGGCACTCACGCATTTGTCTGCCAGGTGCTGCGCCAGACAATACAGAGCCTGCGAGAGGAGCAGGAGGAGCAGCTTTTGGAAAGTGCCTGGTGAGTGGGGAGTGGGGGGTTTCTGCAGCACCCGGGGCAGCAATGGGACTGCAGTGCTGCTGCCAGGCTGCTGGGGATGGGGTTGGGGCGCGGGTTCCAGCCATGGGGTAGGCACACACTGCTGGGGAGCCCCTGCAGTGACAGAGGCCTGCACCCCCCCAACCAAGCCCTGTTCCCTACAGGCAGCAGCAGCATCAGATGGAGCTGGAGGCACCCCGCGTGCCTGGGACTGTGCTGCCGGAGCTGGTGGAGGCACAGCTGGTAAGGGGCAGAGCCCACCGCACCCCCACCCCATCTGACGGAGGTCTCCCTGCGGGCAGGGCTCCCTGCAGCACCGGCTCCAGGCCCGGGCCGCGCTGCTGCGCTGCCAGGCTCCCACTCTTCCACACGAGCCCTGGCTTTGCAATGGGGCCTGACCAGTGCCCCTGCCTTGTGTTTGCCTACAGGAGAAGAAGGAGCGGGCGAGGAGACGTGGGCTCGCTTTCTGGATGCAGTGAGTGTCCCCTCAGCTCCCTGTGCCCAGCCGCCAACACCCGGGCTCCCAGCAGTGGGCTGATGGCCTGGACCCCCACTGCAGCTGGCAGGGCTCCCAAACGGGCCCTCTGGCATCGTGCGGGGCTGTGCTGCCACGGGGTAGGGACGCGACTGGCCTGCCTCATTCCCGGCTCTCTTTTGCCCCACAGGACGATCTGCCTCGTTGTCGTCTGCCTGATGCTGATCACTGAGTTTGTGCTGGGCGCTGCTGTGCTGTATGCCCGGAGCTATGACCCAGAGCTGTTCTACAGGCTGCTGCCACGGGTGCTGCCCCAGCCAACCTATGATCAGCTGGCGTACTTTGCCAGCAGGACCCTGCCTGTGGACACCACAAGGCTGCTGCCCTTGTGACCATCCCGCTCAGTAACCCTCTCCGCTCGAGGGTGTGTGGTGGGATGCGGGGAGAGCGTCTCTTCCTATGGAAGGGGCCTCTCCTGTGCTCCTGCCCCCAGGGGCTCACAGGCACAGCTGCAGGGCAGTGCTGGCAGGCGGCTGAGTGCCACGTGGCCTCTCTCTCACGGCCGAAATCAACATGAGAATACCAACGTCACTTTGTGGACAATTTTGAAAGCATTACTTTGTGGCCGTTTGCCTTCAAAATGGAGTGCTCAGGAGCGTTAACTGGCTGAAGATTTGGCCCGGGAGCAAATAACTCCAGCTTGATACGGAAGACTGGGAGATGATACCATTGTATCCTGCGAAGACGGCATACAAGTTAGCGTCTCCCTGCTTCCTCCTATCGGCGGACTTAAATTTGCAAGGCCTGGAAGATGGGAACAAAGGAGTTCCTGCTGAGACCCCAAAGCCAGAAGCTGTCGCTCCAAAAAGAGCTGAGTCCACCACTTAGGACTTACAAATAAGTTTGTCCTGTCGTTGTGAGTCATTGTCAACTGAACAACGCAACCTCCGACGACCCACCACTACTGAAGATCCGCACCTGACACCAGGACATTGCTGGATCTAGGAGCGTGGACCGCTTTCCTTTGCTATCTGTGTGTCTCTCTTTCCCCGTGTTCTATCTTTTCTCTTTCTCTTCTTTTATTCTTTTAGTCTTCGTAGTAGCCGTTGCCTAAAATTGTTTACCTGTAACGCTTATTAATCGTAATTAGCCCATTAGCCAGTTTTACCTCCAAGTGGTTGTTGTTAGTTGTTAAGAAAGCTCTCAATAAATGGATGCGTATTATTCCTCTGAGTGTCGGATGACTCCTTTGCGGTAGCGACTCCTTGCTGACCAGGGGAGGCGTGACTCGGGAGGTGGAAAGAGATTCACCCCCACAAAACGCACGGAGTGGGACGAGACACACACACACACACACACACATATATATGTATACTTAGTAAAATATTTTAAAAAGAGGCTACAAGCCCTACAACGAGGGGGACATTGGACCTCATTTTTGTGAAACTAATGCATCAGCGTCTGGTGCAACGGCCGGGGTTGCAATTCTTGGTGATTTCTGACGGTGACGGTCAGAGATTTTGGGCTGAGTTTCGCTCCTCCTGTGCTTTAGCCTTGAAAGCAGTTGCTCACAACTGGACATAGTGCCAGAAGTCTGTGACGTGAATAAGGTGTGGAAAGAAGGAAGAGAAGGTGGGATGAGCAGTATCCCTCTGCGGACAGACATTGGCTGCCGTGTCTGCCCAGTTCCCTTGTCCTTCTGCTTGGCGGAGCCTGTCGATGAAGGCTGCAGCAAAGAAGATAAAGTGTCCCTGATATGGAGCCCTAGAGAGGGAGAGAGGAAAAGCAACAAGGAGCTGGAAAACAGAAGAAATGAAAGCAAAAAGCCTAGGCCCAAGGCCAAAAGCGTGTACCGCTTTTGCAAAAAGCCTAACCCCAAGGCACACAGGGTGCGCCCCTTTAGCAAAAACCCGAACCCAAAGGCCAAAAGTGTGCACCCCTATAGCAAAAGCCTAACTCCAAGGCCAAAAGGGTGAAGCCCATAAGCAAAAGGGTGCACCCCAAGGCCAAAAGGTTTCACCCCACTGGCAAAAAGCCTATCCCCGATGCCAAAAGGGTGCACTTCTTAAGGAAAAAGACTGAACCCAATGCCATAAGGGTGCACCTCATTTGCAAAAGCCTGAACCCAATGCTATGAGGGTACACCCTTTCAGGAATAAGGCCAACCCCAAGGCCAAAAAGGAGGACCCCTTTAGCAAACAGCACAACCCCAAGGCCAAAAGGGAGCACCCCTTGAACAAAATCCTAACCCCGAGGCCTGTGTCTGTGGCTTTGGCTGTGGCTTTAGGCCCTGGGGCTGGTTCCAGGTTCTCCTCTCAGTTCCTTACGCACCTTTGGAATTTCAAATTAACGACCACGATACCAATTGCTGTGAATGTTTTCCTCCTAATAATAATTTACATTATGTGGAGGAAACCTTCCCCGAAACCAGAAAATGCTGAGTGGCAGGGAATATGGAGAGGCCTAGGGCAGACCTTAGAAACATGGGGACCCCCGTTGTCTTGGGATTTCACTCTTGAACACCCGTGGGACCCTGAGAAGCTTGGTCAGTATTTGAGTCAGGGACAGTGTGGCCTGGGTAGATCTGAGGAGGCACGACTTATTTGGGGCCTGGCTTGTGCTTATCGAGTCCTATATAATTCTGTTCTTGAGAGAGAGAGTTTCCTGGCTGAGATTCAAACCAGAGGGGGAAGTCTCCAAGCCAAACCTGAGCAACCACAGGAGGCACCGGTATCGGTGGCAATTGGCCCTGTGGAAAGACAGAAATGGAGACGGGTGTTCTTGCGGCTGGAACGGAAGGAAGAAGCGGAGAAGGTAGAGGAAGATCCAGGGGAAGGGCCCTCCCGAAAACCATCATCACCGAGAAAGGCAACAGAAAAAACAAAGAGACATGGAGAGGAGAGCGAGGAGGAGGATGTCACTATTACAACTGTTCGCCGACCTCTGAAAATGACCGAGATCCAAGGCTCAAGAAAAGAGTTTACACAGCACCTGAACAAAACCATTGTCACCTGGTTGCTTCGGTGTTGGGACAACAGGGCCAGCAGTGTGTTTTTGAATGGTAATGAAGCTCGCCAACTAGGAAGCATTGCCAGGGACTCAGCCATTGACAGAGGGATTAGTAGATGCCAGGATGGAGCGGCCACCCTTTGGGAACGAGTGTTATTAGCAGCGAAGGAAAGATAGCCCTTCAAAGATGACCTTGAGCCTGAGATGAGAAAGTAGGACACTGCTGAAAAGGGCATTCAGTATTTGAGAGAAATAGCTGCGGTGGAAATGCTGTACGACCCCAGGTTTGTTCCTAACAATCCATGCCAGGACCGTGATTCCAAGAGAGTTAGAAGTATGCCAGATATATGGTGAAAACTCACCAAAACAGCGCCAGAAGGGTATGCCAGTACACTGGTAGTCACGTTTGATAGATATGAGGACCAACAGAGAAGACCCCCAGTTTATGAACTGATTATTACACTCCAAAACTTTGAGCAAAAACTTCCCCCATCCCACACCTCTATTTCAGCCATCTCAAAAGTAACAGAGAGACTGGATACAGTGGATAAGATGATAGATAAAATGGAGAAGAAACAGGATGGTATAGTGGAGGATTTGTCCCTCTTGGTGGATTGTGACGAACCCGTAGCAGTATCAGAAACACCTGATGGAGATCAGGATGATCAGAAGAGCCTACTGAAGGAGCTGATCAAACTAATTAAAGGCGATGAACTCTCCTCCTCACC
>NC_034409.1:35478031-35507116 GCF_002078875.1 Numida meleagris | reverse complement strand
AGCTGGGATTGTTCAGTCTGGAGAAGAGGAGGCTCAGGGGAGACCTCATCGCTCTCTATAACTACCTGAAGGGAGGTTGTAGTGAGCTGGGGGTCAGCCTCTTCTCTCCTGTAACTAGTGACAGGACGAGGGGGAATGGCTTCAAGTTGCGCCAGGGGAGATTAGGCTGGACATTAGGAAATACTACTTTTCTGAAAGAGTGGTCAGGCGCTGGAACGGGCTGCCCAGGGATGTGGTGGAGTCACCGTCCCTGGAGGTGTTCAAAACATGTTTAGATATAGCGTTGAGAGACATAGTTTAGTGGGGTTATTGGTGGTAGGTGGATGGTTGGACTAGGTGATCTTGTAGGTCTTTTCCAACCTAGCTAATTCTATGATTCTATGATTCTATGATTCTATGATTCTAAGCTGCAAAACAATGAGAAGATATGTTTGTTTACTTAAACTGACTAAGAACTTTTTAGCTGAGGTGGATGCTTCTGTTTATTTTACAGAGACCAAAAGAATTTAATATTAATAGTATCTAGTTAACTCATATGGATCAAGCCAAGTCTATGGTTCACAATAAGACGGTGAAGTTTTTCTCCACAGCAGTGCTCTTGTGCACTGGGCCTACGTTTGTGTGGATCGTTGCATTTGTAAATTACACACAGCCCGCTTTGAAACTTAGTCCCTAGGCAGGGCAAACTGTCTAATATGTTGGCTAATCTGTTAGTTATTCTTAGTGGTTTTCTTTCTCTTTCATTCTCATTACCTTAAATTTTACATAATTTGTATTACAGTAATGAATGAAAGTTTTATGTTCTATCAGTATTGTATTGTCCCTTAAGTACTCATGATGATACGCCTCTAAATTTTTCTGTACTGTGAGAGACCATTTGCACCGGGGTGGTCTCCTTAAATTCCTGTGGTTCCCATCTCATGTCTGGAAGTCAGTTTCTTCTGTGGTGTGTTTTGCTGCTGTCCTCAGTATAGCTCAGGATATATCAGACCTATCATGCACACACATCTTTGCAGCACTTTTCAGTGTTCATTTCTAAAAGTGCTGTGTCCTTGAATGTTTTTCTGCCCCTACTTCATACAACTTTAAAACACTGAGTAATATCAGTTCTTTTGTATTCTATATTATTTATATCCTTACTACAATTGGTTGCCAAAGTGGCACTAAAGTACAGTGCAAAGAGCACTAAATGAGGCTCCCCACCAAAAAAAAAAATAATTTTTTTTAAGTCTTTGATCTGAACAGGTGACAGATAGTTAACTGATCAGGATCTGATATTAAACAGTACCCACCATACACCTATGATAGGAAAGATAAGGAAACCCTATATCCTGTATTATTTTTTAATACGGATACCATGCATTTGCACCCATCTGCATCCATTTACACCATTCTATGGAAAAGTTAGCTGGATTCAGCAAGACGTGCTGAGTCACCAAGGAAGCTCTCTAAAGCCCAATGCATCAGCATTATAGCACAGTGGTAGGAGCTTGCAGAACAGACAAAACGAAACTTGTGGGTTCAAGGGTTTTCCAGCAACAACAGGAGTTTCAGAGATGTTGAAAATTATTGATTTTCTTGTGAAAAGCCATTACAGACCTGCTACATGACACATTTATTCCATTTAGAGTAGAACTATTGACCAGAGAGTAGCACACCTTGGGGAAAGTGAGGCAGTTTTGCATTCTGACTCTAATTCTGGTATTGCCTGAGGTCATTCTCTAGGAGCAAGCTAAGAGAAAATGGTTAATCTGCTGTCCACATGCTTTGTATGCTGATCTTTGGTGTACATCATCAAACAAATATGACAGCATTTAGAGAGCTTAAAGTCAGACCAGAGATCAAATGAGTGCTAAAATGCACACAGGGCTTCCATCATCTCCACTTACCAAAGGTCTTATCTCTCCTTCTCTTGTCATTTCTCTTTGGTCCTGAGCCCCAAGAGCACAGAGTTAAGCTACTGGAATATGTGGATTGGTCGTGTGGTAAACCCCTTCTCCAGGAGATGTTACAAGTGAGATCCCTGGAGCTGGATGTGAGTCCATCTTAACCTGGAGACTGCATGCACATTTGGTCATGTAAATAGCAAATGGGATCAATGCTGGGGTAAATTTATTATCTAGCTTGTCTCATCCTTTCTCCCAAAGTTGTTATCACCACAGGTGGAAGAATTGTTATGCTGGACCAAAAGCTTCTTTCTCCTATTTCTGTCATACAGCACAGCTGGTCACTCAGGTCTTGATGTCTGACTTACACCAGTTCATGTCTTCATAGCTTCACACTGTTGGTATCACTTCAGGATTTCCAAGTATATCCTTGGTGTGATGTTCCTTGTGTGAATGGAATGGTACTTGAGGTGAATTTATCCCAGTCATCCAGCTGGGACAGACAGCTCTGTTGCTCTCAGCGTTTAGCTGGCCCAAAATCAGGTCAGAGATATAGACTGCCCAATCTCTGTTTGGGCATGACTGTAGAGAAGCAAGCATCTGACTCTACAGTTTTAATTTTACAACCTTCCTGGTGGGTGAGTTGGGACCTTTCATCCCATTTCCTGACCTTTGGTTCTTGGTGTGCTCTTGAGGCAGCTTGATAGCCAGGCATACACTGGTCCATGAGGAGAGCTCCAGCTGGAGCCCTGCCTTTCATGATACAGAGCCTGCTGCTTCTACAAGTGCAAATCTTGCCCCAGCAAGAGATTCATTAAAGAGATTAAAGTAAGCAGCAAAATCCTATACTATCTGCCGTATACCTGAAAAAAACACTTCACAATGGACTGGACAATGAATATTTAAAAGCAACGTAGTCCAGCTTCCTTACACATAACTGATTTTCTAAAAAGTTTTAGGGTTAATTAGCAAATATTTTTCTGCCTCTGGGCCACTACCTGTTAGAAAATTGCTGCCATAAGATTTTGTGGAAAAATAATTTTAAAAAATTCACATGTTTGATATAATTTATTACAAAACCAAACTAATCAGCTCAAATACTTTTCCTTCAATTGACCACCACTTCAAAGAAAGACTTCTCACATGAGAGGGAAGTTCTACTTTCTTGGAAACCTTGACCCTGCTGCCAGTAAATATGGAGATATCGTTTAGAAAACGTCACAGATGATTGTGGTAAAACTTGTTGAAAGTGGAGCAACATGTATAAAAAAGCACAGCAACAATACTAATCAACCAGCACACGAGCATTAGGTTATCTACATGAGCATCTCAGTGCAGAAGCTGTGTTGAGGGTTAACAAAATTAGGTTAACCTCTGTCATTTAACCAGTCTTGCTGTATCACACACGCTGCTGTGACTCGAGCACGAAGATTTGGGAGTGAAGATGAAAGCATATTCTGTTCTCAGATCTGGGCATTTGTTAGTTCTACTTTGTCTTTTCACTGTAGAAGGCAAAAAGTCATCTACAGGAAAGCATACCTGCCAGAAAGGACTACTCTCCCAAGTGACAGAGAACCTATATGCAAAGGCAACTAGTTTAAAATCATCTGTTCCTGTAAGTTGATCCCACTAGCTGAGGTTTATTTTATTTATGGATGCTTCTTTGGCAGCTTCGTTATTGATCACCTGGACACTTCAGTAGGCTGAATGATCTCTATGGTCTTGAGAGAAAGGATAACGCTTCTACTCCTTTTGAAAAGATGGGAAAAAGAGGATGAATGGAGAGCTGGGATGAGTTTGCCAAGGCCATGGAAGAAGTTTACAGGCAGACAGGAACACAGATTTACTGAGTCCTCATCTTACATCTGAATAAGTTTATTACTAATACCATGTCTAGAACACACCTTGATAGGAAATGCTACTGTACAGAGTTAAGTTTTGTACAAATTATACAAAAAGCTCTTTATCTCTTCCTTTTCTTAGATTAATTAATACTACCACATTGTATTTTACAGAAGGATCTCATCAAGAATACAAGACTTCTAAAAAAGACAACAAAAATGCTGTTTATGGTAAGATTTATATTATTGTTTTTCCACTTTTTTTGCTTTTATTTTCCTTTGGTCTGTAGAGATAGGAAGGAACGACAGCTGACTAACAAAAGTTAGTTGTGTTTAATTGTGAAGTACACTATGTTTATTAGAGCTGTAATTTTAATGGAATTCTCTGCTTAGAGGAAGAGTGTTACATCAGCCTCACAGAAAGTGACTTTCCTATGGGACATGAGGGGAGAAGTGAATGTGGTATGAGGAGAAAGAGGTGGATGTGGAAAGCCTGGCTGGAGGCATTTGTCTTTAGCTGGTTGCAGTGGTGCTCTCCTTCGAGCATTGGGGTGACAGTGTTTACTGCATTTAAACACTGTGAAGGAGCATGTTTGTGGTAGCTATTGCTCCTCCTTTGAATACTTTACCATGTGTGATCCTTCTCAGCAATGCATTTTAGGTACCATCTCATTCACATGAGGGCCGAGGCCAAATCCACCATTCCAGCAGTTAGCCACCTCCTGCAAGTGTATACAGTACTGCAGATGGTCCCAGGATTTTGCAGACTGGCCAGGACACTCAAGCAGCCAATAGTTGCTTTGGGCATAGACCTCTGAAGGTGTCCTAGAAGATGGAGATTTGATTCCCCAAATACGATTTGGCATGGAAGTGAGACACTGAGTTTACAGGTCTATTCATAAGTGACTACAGATGTGTGAGCTGTTTTAGCATCTTTTATGCAGAGATTTAGTCAGTAGGGCAGACTGAGTCCATAGAATCAGTCAGTAGAGACTTACTAGCCTTCGAACTTCTGGGTACCTCATTGAATGGATTCAGGACTGAAGGATCCTTACTTGCCCATGGGATGTACATGCAGACACCTGCATTTTGAGGACTTAGTTTTGCACCCAATATTTGGTTCAGTTTCTTAAAAACAGGCATATAGCCATTTTAAATACCCTTGGGCGTCCAAGATATCCCACAGATCAGTAAGCTATTACATAAGGTGGTCTCTTTGGAGCAGCAGCTGGGGCTGCTTCCTTAGATCATCTTGAATGCCATGGGACAGTGGTGTGGAGGAATCGGACAGTGACACCCACAGTCACACCTACAATGTGGCCAAGATTATCTGGCTTAACTCCCCTATCGATCTTCTATTTATTCCTTCTGCAATAAATAGATTTGTTGCTGTCTCTTCTGTTCATGGCTTATCTTATTTATACTCCTTGCTGTATCAGTGCAACATCCTCCTGGCCTATCTTCAGAAACCTCAGGGGTATACTGAGATGTTTGAAACAAAGGATGCAATCTAATGGGATACTGAAGTTTATGAAGATATTTCTGTTGATTACATGCTTTCTAACCACATGTATTTTTACAAGTCTAACATTTTAGACAAAATTTGACTTGTAAGATTTTCATTTGTCAACTCCTTACCTGCTTTGTTTTCAGACAAATTGCAGTGTTCGAGATCAGCTCCTCTCATTCTACATGAAAAATGTTTTCAGTCATCTTGGAATGGAAAGTGAGAAGCTGTACGTTATTAGTGCCTTCCGGGTCCTGCAAGAGAACATGAATGCCTGTGTGAGTATATTACTGGGAGCTAAACTACCTCTTGTCAAGATGAGAGGCTGGGAAAGGGCTAGATCATGCTTTTTTGAAAGGTAAAGAGTGTGATTCAGAATCATGGTGTGCCCTATTTTGCAGAGGACTTAGCTTCCCAGGGGCTTCCCCCGAGCCTGTAGAAGTTTCACACCACTTGTTTCCTCCCAGAGTGAGTCTGCAGAGTGCAGGAGAGGTGGTGGAGATGCCATGGTTACTCTTACATATCATCTCTGCTCAACCATACTGAATCTGGAAAGAGCAGATGGTGTCTTATAAGCAAGCAGTGGCATGCAGTGATATCGACTTGGGAAAGAGCACCTGTAAAGTTGCCAAGCAGAAGGGACCTGGGAATGCTGGTCAAAAGCCAGCTGAACATGAGCCAGCAGCGTGCTCAGGTGGCCAAGAAGGCCAATGGCATCCTGGCCTGCATCAGAAATAGCATGGCCAGGAGGGCTAGGGGACTGATTTCCTCCTTGTACGTGGCATTGGTGAAACTGCACCTCAAATTTGGGTCGCTCACTACAAGAAGGACATTGAATTGTTTGAGTATGTCTAGAGAAGAGCAATGAAGCTGGTGAAGGGATTAGAAAACGAAACATAGGAGGAGTGGCTGAGGGAATTGGAGCTGATTGGTCTGGAGGAGAGGAGACTGAGGGGAGACTGCATCACTCTCAGAGGCTACCCAAAAGGAGATTGCAGCAAGGAGGGTACTGGTCTCTTTTCTCAGGTAACAATTTGTAGTCTGTTAGGCAACATCCTCATGTTGCACTAGGGAAGGTTTAGACTGGTTATCAGGAAGAATTTCTTCACTGAAAGGAAGTTAGGATTGGAAGGGATCACTGAGGGATGTGGTGGAGTTGCCATCCTTGGAGGTGTTTAAGAGATGTGTGGACATGGCTCTTTGCTGCATGATTTAGCAGTGGACTTCTAGTGTTGGGTGGATTATTGGACTTGATGATTCTTAAGGCCTTTTCTAACATAAATGATTCTATGATTCTGTGGTTCTATGACATGGGATAAATCACAAAGGAACAGTTTTCATGTATTGGCTATGCCCACAGTTGAAGCTGTTGTCCATTGGCAACATGTCCTGAGGATGAATTGAGGTGTCCCACAGAAGAGGTGCTTCTGCCAATACCATGTCATCATCCCACCTTGCAAATGACACCAGGACAGCAATTAGTACACATTTTGCCTATGCAAATATGCATTAAAGGGTGATACTAAAATCACCCCATCACTTGTGGGCCTTCTCTTCTCCTTCTTGTCACATACATGTTAGGCTGCAGAATATCCTGTGAGGTCTTACCTCCTGGCTCTTCTTTTAAGGGTAGGTATATAAGAACAGAGTGCGCCTTAAAGCTTTATCATCCACAGCTATTTTTTTCTCTCTAAAATTTGTAGTCCTGATAAGTCACAGTGTCACAAAAAGTCAAATGTGACTTAGACTTTAATACAAGCGTGAACAGCCAGGCAAATGTCTATGCCAGTTTTCAAAAGTGAAGGCAGAATGAAAAGCCAATGAAATATTGTCTAACCTGAAATGTGTGGTAGCATGTAAGAAAGGGACATTGCTTCTATATGCACACAAATATTTGCAGTTCAAAAATAAACAACTTCAGACATCTTGCAGTGCTGTATCTCAGAACACAACCAAAATATTTGTATAATGTAAAAATATTCAGATCTCAATGAGAGAAAACTCCCCAAGCTCTCAGATTCAACATTTAAGCCATGCTACATAATTGCAGTTTACAATCATTATTAACAGAATTCTACACTCTGTTATAATTATCTGTGTCTGTCAAAATTCCAGGTATTGGAACAATATAACCATACAACTTAATTGAAAGAGATTCCATTCTTGTCTAGAGAATTGTCTGAAAATTATGCCTCATAGAAGTGCCAGTATATATAGAGGAGTTCAGACTATAAACTTTGACTCAATTCAGAGCATCAGTTATTCTGATGTGCCATCTGACTGGAAGTTACTATATATACTACAGTAATTATAGTAACTATATATACTACAAGTGACTGGAACTTACTATAAAACTTAGTAACACATCTATCTCTGTGCTGTATGGAGACAAAATGCAGTGCATTTCTCAAAGCTCCTGAATTCTTTTCATAATTAGTACCAGTGTTCTATCCAACACAAATATAAACAAAACAATTTAAATTTTCCGATCTTAAAAAAAATATGTTGGTAGGAAAGAAAAGACTTCCTCTGATAGTAGAAAAACAGTAACTGTTTCAAAAATGATGACTTGTCTTGATTTTCTAGGAGACAACTCATTTCTGGAAACGGTAACGTTTTTAAAAGAATTTTCATCAATTCAAAGTCAAGAATAGAAAAAATACATGAAAGAATATCAGAAATTGTGAACAGAATGAAAGTTATGAATCTTCTGCTAATGCACAGTTTGTGATTTCTCCACCATATTATTCCCTCATCAATTTATGGATGAATCCTTTAATGTTTATTGTATATTTGAATTGTAAGATATTTGTCAGAAGGGATTTCCGCCATGGCAACATACTTGCATAAGAACTTCGTCATCTTTCACGGGTCAAGTTCTTTATAGAAGTGAGAGAAACAGTGACACCTTTGTATACATACCTACCCTATATTCTTTTGTGAACTCTGGCTCTAATTCAGCCATCTAGACTGGCAAGCCTACTGCTTAAAAATCCTAACAATATTTGGTTCCAAACCACTTCCAAAGACTTTGTACTACATTATCTTCATGATTTTAACCTTGCTATTCTTTTTTATTTTTCTTACTGCCCCTCCTCCCAAATATTAACATTTTCCAATAATGTAAGATCCCAAGTTCAGTTTTTCAAGAAGACACATGTACCAAAATCTCTAAATCCTTTTTCCGCAGTGAAATCAAGCTCTTTCACTTAGAGTATGACTGCACTGTAAAGGGAATGTTCACTTTTTCTTGGATACTGGAAAAATCCATCTGCAGCACCACTGTCCTCAGCAAAATCCCATTTACTTGCTCATGTGCCCTATGGCAACAATGCGAGAACAGCAGCTGCTTCTGGGGATGTTTCTACATCAATAGGTGGCTGCAGAAGTTTTTTTCTTGTATTTGAATGGGGTGCACAAAGGCAATACATTGACTGTAGAATTTATAATATTGCTCTATCATTGCAAACAGAGCTTGCTGGTCTTTAGCAGAGATTGCAGCGCAGCTTGAAATGAGCAAGCTCACTTTCTTGCTCATTTGTTCACTTGCTCTGAATTAGTTGTGTGGAAATCTGCATCATGTAAACTGACCTTAAAAAAAAAGCAAACAAAAAAAAAAAACCCATGTCATGAAGAACTGCCTTAGTTAGAAGATTATTAAAGGCTTAAAAATTCAAGTTACTTTCATTTATATTTTCAATTTGCAAAGTGATTTTAACATACACAGAAAGTAACTTGAAAAGAAAGTTTGTGCTCCTTTTTAAAAAGTCTGTTTGAGGTGGAAAGATGGACTAACTGTCCATTTAAGTGGTCATCTCTTTTCAAATGAGTTCCGGACCTTTTCCTTTCTCCTTTTCCAAAATATTGTCTTTGCTTGTAAACTGGAAAATACCAGATATGTCCACTTTTTCCACAGAAGGATTTTTCCCTTGGAAAGCATAGAGAGCCAGGGAGCCAGGTAGCAATGCTGAAGGTGTTGCATAGAAAGTTTATCCTGAGTGCCCCCCCCCCCCCCCCCCCCCAAAAAAAAAAAGAGCAGCCAAAAAAACACACTTAAAAGAGTTGTGTTGGGTGCTTGTGAGCATGCAGACTGGGCACAGTGAGCAGCTAATGGTGGCACAGTTGTTGGGGCACCCTGGGGCAGTGGCTGCCCATTTGGGGACCCTCCTTCAGCAGTGCTGACAGACTGAAAACTCAAGTTAAAGGATCTGAGCCTTACAGCTAGGTTGCACTGTACAAAAGCTGTAGCTGCCACTGATATAAAGACCCCTGAGATAAATAGGAAATGTGTAATATGAAGACTTGGTGATACCCATGTTACAGTTTTTGTAGTGTGATCTCAACTTTCCAGAAAGCACACAAGTAAAACAACACTTCTGTAGTAGACGGAGGTGCTGATTTAACACGTTTCACACATAGTCCGATGGTGCCACACTGTGGGTTTGTCTCTTCCTCACTGCTTTTGTATTTCCATCAACCTTGTTGCAACAAGTTCTTTTGGTTTCTTCTCATCCCTTCAGATTCCATGTGCTCCATCCACAAGATTAACTTCTGCTGTCAAAAATATAAAGAAAACATTTCTTAAGGTAAGAGCAGGAGGTGTTGGCTCCTGCTTTGGTGGTGTGGATAGTTTCACTTCTAACGTCTTTATCTTCTTGACAGCTTGGGGAGAAGGGGGTCTACAAGGCCATCAATGAGCTGGATATTCTCCTGCCTTGGATTCAGGCCTACATCCAAACCATTGTATGAGGAACAAGGACGTGACTGACAACACGTCACCTCTATATTAAGAACAGATCCTTCCCCAAAAGGCCTGACAACCAACTGTGTGCTGGATGTACAACTGCTCTGGTAGCAGCTCTGCCACGCTTGAGGAGAGCTCTTGTGAAAAAAACAGCAGAAAGAGGGATTTTCAAGATCTTTTGGAGTTGGCACAGCAGCTATGCCTGCCCTCAGTACAAGAGCAGCCCCTTGAACAGTTACAGCCTGATGTGCTTCATGTCCAGCCTGGCAGCTTGTTGACTCACAGGCAACCCCCAAACACATTGCATGAGCCCACCTTGTAGTCTGCTACCACGTGGATCAGGATCTAGCCATGCCTTGTGTCACCCCTTTGTGATTACATTTTAAAGTAACATGGAACACTTCAGGAATCCCTCCCCTATAAATATATATATAAATATATATATAAATATATTTTGTAGATATGTAACTACGCACAAACCATTCTACATCTAAATAAGAAAAATTAACTACATGCTGCTTATCGTTATTATTAACTTAAGGTAATAATTGATACCTAATAAACATACTCCAATTAATGACAGAATTTTGGTCTATGACTCATGCATGGCCTTCACATATCACACACTCTACCTGAGATCGCACAATGCAGAAAACATGATTGATGGATCGCCACTGATTGGGACTGAAAATGGTTTGAGTGAGATTTGTGGGAAGTTATTACTCAGTTGATTGGTAGCTGTTTCCAAAAGATCTTTTGCATAGTACAGGATGAAGATGGAGTTCTAGTTTTCCCACATTTTTAAAGACTTACCAGAAGAAATTGTCTAGGTAATGAAAGAATTCTTCATCTGTATGAACAAACTGCTGTAAGGGTGAGATTCTGCAGAATCACTTGTGAGTCACTGCCCAGCATCCTGGCTGAAAGCATGAGTGAATCTGCTAGTGAACTGTTTCTTCAGGAACCAGAGGTCTGTGTTAGCCCATTCTCCAGCAGCTCCTTACAACCCCACCTCACCCCTCCCTGCTCACAAACCCTATCTGCCTTTGCCTTTCCTATGGCTTGGGGTCCTGCAGTATGGCTGGATTTCTCTTCCAGATCCTTCCACAGCTTTGCAGCACACTGCATATTCGCTGGTGGCCTGTGGCAATTTTAAATTGCAATGTGCAAAGTTACTCACTGGCACACTATAGATCATTTAAGAAAGAAGCAGTATACCATTGTTTTGGGGACCTGCCAGCAAATCTCAGCAGGAGCAGCTTCTGATGGCAATACAGTAGTTTTAAACACAGTTATTTTTAATATAACAAATGATTTCAGACAGGTTCAAGTGCTGATCTTCAATGAGAACCCAAAGCAATTACATTGTACTTATGCTTCACATTAAGAGCTGTGCAATAAAGACATGAGCCTTTCAGCACAAGCAATGAACTGTCGTAACATTGGCTTTCTAGCTTTGCGTTCTAGCAATTAACCTGAAGCAACTCTATTCATTACATGTTGAAATACAGAACATTTTTCTGTTAAAGTGGATACTCTTGGGAAATACCATGGACTGACATAAGGTGCTGGAACAGCAATGAAAGTGAGAACTCTGTGTGCTTAGAGCTCACCTGTCACTGCCATGTTACTGGCACATGTCCTTCATGTGGGCCTCTCGGTGGCCCTGTGCTGACTTCAGGCACTGCATGTTAACCAGAGAAGCTGACCTGTTAACATTTTAGGATAAACACTGGAGATACATTTGTGTGATTTTTATGTAAATACATGTTCATACATGCTTGTTTCTGATCGCTGACCATTTTTTTTATTTTACCATGACCTCACCTGACTACATATATCCCACCAGTTTTGTAAAAATAAGAGACGATTTGAAGACTTCTAAAAGGAGGAGAAAAATCAGCAGCCTCCAGCATGGGTGATTCTGAAGTAAATTCAATTTCTTGTTACTCTTCCAAAGGCAGAAAATCAGTTATACAGGTAAAAGACTATGATGCATGAAGAAACCAGTGTTACCTCTCACATAATGAGTTGGGTGGTGACTGACAGCTTCACAAAGTTAAGCTCATGTTCTTCGACCTGCATCATTTTCACACCACCTCTGGTCTCCAGCTTCCTCAGCCATCAAACTCAAAGGGCTGGCAGAAGTGAAAGACAACAGCAAAAATCATAGAATCCCAGAATCATAGAATCCTTAGAGTTGGAAGGACCTCTGAAGGCCATCTAGTCCAACTCCCCTGCAATGAACAGGGACAGCACAGCTAGATCAGGTTGCCCAAGCCCTTATCCAGCCTCACCTTAAAAGTCACCAGGGATGGGGCATCAACCATAACACCTGTTCCAGTGCCTCACCACCCTCACTGTAAAAGATTTTTTCCTTACATCTATCCTAAATCTACCCTCTTTGAGCTTGAAGCCATTTCCCCTTGTTCTATCGCCACAGACCCTGCTAAAGAATCTGTCCCCTTCTTTCCTGTAGCTCCCCTTTAGATATTGAAAGGTCGCTATCAGGTCACCCTGGAGCCTTCTCGTCTCCAGGCTGAACAGCCCCAGCTTTCTCAGCCTGTCCTCATAGGAGGATATTTTGTAAGACGAATTCTCCTGCAAACTGTCCTATGAAAGCTAATGAAACAGTGAATAATTTGCTGAAATAATTCTCAAGCAACCAAACAACACATAACGAAACAAAACAAAACAAAAACAAACCACAACACAGAATTCTCAGTGAATGAAGAGTATATAATCTACTATAATTGTTCCTAACAGCCTAGCACTACAAATTTAAATCTGTTCCTCATGAAGGATAATAGATACGCCTGACAAAAACTTTTCTTGTGAATTTAACTTTCATGCTCTGGGAGAAAGAATGAGTCTTGTATTCCCTCCTACATGGTGATTTAAATTTGACAGGTACTTGTTGATCCAAAACATAAATGAGATTACATAAAACGAGCGGGTGAGAATAGGAGTGCTGCCTTCTGCACCTTCCATCTCCCGTGTAGGTCTGCAGAGCACTTTCTCCAGTGCTCCAGAGGAATACCAGCTCCACCTGAATGCTTGTGTATTTAGCAATCAGAATGGGATTTAATCTTCCATTTTATAATTAGTAGTATGTTATGTCACATTATGTTCTATTATTCTATGATTATTTTTTTTTTATTACTAGAAGGAGTTGCTGAATACAACACACCAAAAATTTGTTGCAGCAACTTACCAGGCCACTGTATTTTATTTGAGCATATTTCATTATAAGACAAACAAACTCTGAACAAAATCATTCCTGGCTCTGAGGAATCACCTCCAAGTTACTTGTATCTACAGATTTTTTAAATTATTATTTCTTTGCTATTTGGGATGATAACACCTAGGATAGTCAGAGGCTAAAAAGCAGCTTTAACTTTGCATTTTAGATTTGCAAGTGCATTATCTGTGTTTTCCACTGTGATAGGAAGGGAAGATGGACATAAACTCTGTGCTCAGCACTGGTGTCAAAAAGGAGTTTCCAGAACAAAATAACAACAGCTTTTTTAAAGTTTTGAAGTGGTTTATAATGATTTCTCAAAGTGAGCTTTGCTGCTTTATTTGAAGGCATACAGAGGTGACGCAGAAAGAAACAGAAAGAAACAGTTGGAATCTAAATAATGGGTGTGTGTCCAACTTTTTGCTTGCCTGGACCGCATTGAGTGAAGAAGAATTGTCTTGTGCCACATATAAAATATATGATATAGATAACGTCTATAACTAACAAAGTTCTCATATTTTTTAGACTTTTTCTTAAAACATTAAAAAGAGGGAGCAACTAAACCATAAAACTAGTGAGATATTTGACCTTGTTTTTGTGAAACTAATGCATCAGGCAGGTTTGATGGCAGAGGTTGCAATTCTCTGTGAGTTCTCAAGGTGTTAGAGATTTTTGATGAAATTTTACTCTTCCTGTGTTTCATCCTTGAAAATAATTGTTCACAAATGTATGTACTGCCAAAAAGCAATGAAATGAATAAGGGGTAATGTGAAGTGAGGATTATTTCTCTCTGGTAAGATAGGGTTTTTAAAAGTCTAATAAAGAGACATAATTGAATTTTTGAGTTGAATATCTGATTTCAACTCAATACATTCCATTTGAAAAGTCACAATAATGTATTTATGTCAATTGAAAATGGAGTTGCAAATATACCAAATATTTGATGTTTTTACCATCTTGACGCCAGTTCTTAAATTCCTTTAGCACAATGGAAAGCAGGACTGCATATTTTTTGCTGTTCACAGGACCGTGTTTAGTCAGTGCATCAAAATGCAAAACACTATTTGCCACAACTTGAGTTAGCACTGCACTGTGCCCTCCCTATGCAGGGGGCAGCTAGATGTGCTGAGCCAGGCTGCATGTGGCCCACAGGCCGCAAGTTGGACATGTCTAGTCTAAATGGATCAGATAGCTGATTTTTACAAATTTCAGTTGAACTTAAGCAGTTTGTCTCATTATGTATCAACCCACAAGCAGCACCCTCTTCGTCAGTGATTTGGACAGTGCCTCACAGAGGTGGGGTGAGAAGAGAGAGAGGCAGCCTCCATGCTGTGCTGGTGCGTTAGCTCTGGCTGTGGGCAGGAGTCCTCCCACAGGAGAACCTTTTGGCATCAGGCTGGAACAAGACTCAGACCTGATTCCTCCCTCCATATGATGGAAAAATCAGGTTATCTTATGGCAAAAGCCTCAGGACTTGGGGTTCTCACCCTCATTTTCTGTCTGGCTTGGGACACTTTGCAGAATCTTAGTCGCCTTGGCTATAAAATGAGAGCACCACTACCTCTGGGCACAGTGCATGCCTTCATGCATTAATGCAAATCACATTTCCAAAGCAATTTAATGCTCATCAGAGAATACTTAAATATGAGGCCTGCAAAATCAAGGCCTTTGATTTATAGAGAATTGTTCAAGTAAATGACAGATTAAATATGTGGGCCACTAAGCAACAATTTTGTATAGTATCTGCACAAAAACTTATTAAAATAATCACTATTAAGTATATTTAACTATAAATTCAAAGTAACAAGCTTGGACAAATGCCTACTGCCTTTTTAACCTGGAGAAGTAAAGAAAACCTGTTTAATTTTTCAGATGAAACTCTAGGTGTCACTCTTAGAAAACAAGACCCGTGTTGGTCCCAGTTTACTTTTGACTCTTCAGTTAACGGAGAAAGTGTTAGACGATATTTCATAAGTAGTTTCCTTGAATGTAAAGCTGAGATGGATATACCAAAGATTTTTTAAAATATTCCATTGCAACAATATTAAAATTGAAATAAAAAATGCAGAGGAAGAAAGATGGGCATCTAACCAAAGATTTAGGTTTATAAATCAGATATGAATTTCCCACAGACTTCTTAAGTGAGCATCATACGTCACTTCATTAAGGGGCCATTCTCATGTGGCAAATGGAAAAAATATCTATTAATTATTTGCATAAGTTACTTTTTCTTTGCTTTGTGTATGGAAACCCTCAGAAGGAAACTGATGTGTGTGTAGTGTTAATTGTCAAGATTGTGTAGCGCGGCTTGTGCTATACGCTGTTTTGGTCTTTTGGGAGTAGTGACTTTTATTACAGGGAAAAAATGGTATTTTGTGACTGTTACTGTGAAGATAAGAATGAAAAATGTGTGGCTGTGCATTAAAATTTTCACTAGCATGTAACTTCTTGAAAAACACGGATCTAATGGAAAGTGGCAGCTGTACGTGCACTTTTGGTGTTATGCAAATAACATAGCAACGGTCAGCAAAGACAGCAATTTCCATCAAAGATAAGACCAGTTACAAATTTACTCTATTTTCCTAAGTTTACTTCTCCGAAGTGCAAAATCTCAGACCAGAGACCATCTCTTAATCAGCAATTTCTGCTGTAGTCAGAATCATATATAGCAAGTTCCTTATCTCAGCTGGAGTCCTGAGGTGGTATTGTAAAGTAATCCTCAGCATACATCGTGATGGTTTCCTTCAGAGAGCATTGGAAGGAAGACAATTTCTCCTGAAACACAGAATAAGAATGGACTTTGGACAATGATGCAACTTGGGTCAGATTTGGCCATTTGATCACTGTTTCTCTTGTTTGGCCCACAACATACATCAACATCTGTAGTAGCCTCCTCATGGCAAAGACGTGGCCAGAGGAGAAACGCATGCAGTTGTGCTCTAGTGGTCAGCAAGATGCTTCCCAAAACAGCCTCCTGCAGACCCTGAGCCCAGATACAGCTCCTGTCAGCTTCCCCACCCGCACCTACACAGCACTAGGTGGGGGAGAGCTGAGAAGGGGGAGGATCTCTGCGCAGGCAGAAATGTTACTGGAAGGGAAAGGCTACGCTGGTGCTCACACAGCACAGCTGTGGTCACTTCACAGTGTTCCCCAATCTCTACCCAAGTTTCTTTTTATTGTGAATAACGACTGCCACTGTGGTATTCACTTGTGAAAACCAACAGGAGCTGGAGGGTTCCCATGCACATATTCAGAGAACAGTCTCACCTTGGTTCAGATTTCACTTTAGTTCAGAGTTCACTTTAAAATCAACAATTAGCTCAGTATTTCTATTCTATTGGCTTCACTGAAAGAGCGATTAGGAAATGCAGAGGCAAGCAGTAGGTGTATAAGGAGTATTGCTAGATGGAAAAGGAAGACAATGGAAATATAAAACCACTGACTGAAGCTGGAGACAATCATGGAATAAAATTGCTGGCAACGTATGTCAGGAGTAAGTTTGAATGCTAAGCTGCAAAACATTCTGGATAATGATTTTTCAATCCTGTGGATGGGGTTGCAGCTCTGAAGGGCATCAGATAACATAATGCCACAGGGCCACTGGGTAATTCAGGCTGGCAGGGCCCTCCAGAGGACCCTGATTCGACCTCCAGCTCATAGCATGGTCAGCCAGGGTGCTGGTCAGGCTGCCCAGGGCATTAGACAGTTGAGTCTCAAAAATCTCTGATAGGAGCTGTAGAAATCTTACTTTGATATTTCTGACATTTCTGGACAGGCTAAAGTATTACAGAGCTGGATGCTGTGTGAGCATGAGCAATGAGGCTATGCAGCCACAGGGATGCTCTTCTGTCATTAAACCATGCATATCACACAGGACCCATTTTTGGTGACCCCTCAACCAGGATAGCCATTCCTGTAGCACTGGTTAGACACTATGCAAAGTGCCTCAAGCTCCCCTCTCAGTGGGGCTGGTATTCACTGGTGTGGACACGACCACCAGCCCACTCCTGTTTGCTTTCAGCCCTGGTCCCTGCTATGCCTCTCCTCCTCACCCCAGCTCCTAGTCATCTTTTTAGGGATACAGAGCCTCACTAAATCTTTCTCCTTAAGGTTCATCAGCATGGTAAAGCAGTGGAAGTACATATCATGCTAAAATATTTAAGTAATAACATCTGTTTGATTACCATTTCCTGATTTTTGAATGTTCAGAGATAAAAAGCTATGAAAATCTGAATTTAACATGTATTATTGGGAGAAGATATACAGAGGGAGAGGCCACCAGAGGAAGCTGGCATTGGAGTGCCGTTATAGAATCATTAAGGTTGGAAAAGACCACTAAGACCATCTAGTCCAGCCATCAACCCATCACCACCATACCCACTAACCATGTCCCTCAGTGCCATATCTCCACGTTTCTCGAACACCTCTAGGGACAGTGACTCCACCACCTCCCTGGGCAGCCTGTTCCAGTGCCTCACCACTCTTTCTGAGAAGATTCTCCTAATATCCAACCTGAACCTCCCCTGGCACAACTTGAGGCCATTCCCTCTCATCCTATCACTAGTTACCTGGGAGACAAAGCTGATTCTCATCTCACCTCAACCTCCTTTCAGGTAGTTGTAGAGAGTGATAAGGTCTAACCTGAGCTCCCTCTTTTCCGGACTGAACAATCCCAGTTCCCTCAGCCACTCTCCTTAAGACTTGTGCTCCAGAGCCTCAATGTCTTTCATGTAGTGAGGAGCCCAAAACTGAGCACAGTACTCGAGGTGCACCCTCACTACAGCTGAGAACAGGGGGACAATCACCTCCCTGATCCTGCCGACTACCATGTTTCTCATACAAGCCAGGATGCCATTGGCCTTCTTGGCCACTTGGGCACACTGCTGGCTCATGTTCAGCTGGCTACTTCCAGATCCTTTTCCTTCTTGCAGCTTTCCAGCCTTTCTGCCCCAAGCCTGTAGCACTGCATGGGATTGTTGTGACCAAAGTGCAGGACCTGGCACTTGATCTTCTTGTTCAAGCTCATACAATTGACACAACCCATAGATCCAACCTGTCCTGATTCCTCTGTAGGGCCTTCCTATCCTCAGGCAGATCCACACTTCCCCCCAGCTTGGTGTCATCTGCAAACTTACTGAGGGTGCACTCAATATCCTTGTATGGATCATTAATAAAGATGTTAAACATGATGGCCCCAATACTGACCCCTGGGGAACACCACTTGTGATCAGCTGGTTTTAACTCTATTCACCACCACTCTCTGAGCATGACCATCTAGTCAGACTTTTACCCATCTTCTGGTTTACCAGAACCTGAACGGTATGGACATTTCATCTGGAGTTTACGCAACAAACAGCTGAGAACTGGTGGTTTAGTGGTGGCTGGATACATAAAACTTTATTTCCCTCCAAGGGTTATGTAGATTTGTCTTTGCTTTTCGATCAGCCTTCTAGTCAATTATCAAATTTTTTATCTCTAATGCCACTGAGACCTTCAGACACATGATTTAATACCTCAGTTTTGGCCTATTAGTACTCATCTCTTGTTGTCATTAACTGATTGATACTTTTCCTTCCACTTTCCCCCCACGCTGCTTGTTTTAAGTCATTTTGGTGCTTATGGTGCAATCATACTTTCCACTGAAATGATGACGAGGAAGCAATGTCCTTCAAGTAGCAAAGGTGCAGGGCAGTTTTGTTTGTTTGCTTGTTTCTGCTGACGATTTGGTCGTAGGTTGTTATAGGGGGTTGATCATCATAGCTGAAGCTCAATAGCCTTCACATATTGTTAATCAAGCATTATCAATTATTTCTGCTTTCTCCCTCTCTGTAAGAAAGAAGAAATGGTATGTGCCAGCCCAGCCTGTTGTCCCTAACCACGAGCAAAGAACCCACTGACGTCTCCTAGATAAACTTGGTCATGTCAGCTTAGATGTTTTCTCCATTCCTGTACAGCAATCAAGGAATAACAGTAGCACTTTCCAAGCGATGAAGAGAGCTCAGCGAGATAAACCACAGGCGTGGTAAATTAGTCACTTGATAAAGCATTTACACTCGAGCCTCCTATATGTGAGGAAAAAAAATTTGTGAATGAGAAACCACACGCTGTCAGTGGAAAAGGCAGCCTGTTTTTCTACCCGCAGCAGAGGAAAGAGCACTTCACGTAAAACTCAGCATGATGGCTGGCAGATGTGAACTCCAAGCCAGCGGAAGACCGCAGTGGTGGCTGGAGAAGAGCAGCCCACGTCAGCGTTAAATCAAGAGTTTCTTGGGCAGGTACCCAGACTCTCCCCCACTGTTGTGAGGTTCTCAGTGTGAGGAGAGAACTTCAGCATGGAAGATGATGGGTCATTACCCCACTTCTCAATTTCAAGCTATTTCTGGCCTTCTGGGGCTTCTTTTCTGGTACTACTGAAATAGAAGAGGGTTTCTTGTACCATGAAATATGTGGGGAATTTAGAAAAAATTCTCATTCCACTTGAATGAGCAAAGCCAAGGTTATTCAAAGTTTGGATTGCAAATGGTTACAAAGAGGGGGCTGCAGCTCGTGTCAGCAGCTTGGCCTTTCTGAGACCGACAGCCTGCACTTGCTTTTTCTGTACTCTCAAAAAGCCCTACTGACACTAGAAAATGACTGAGGAGAGTATCTCACTGATATGAACCATGCTCAGCTAATTGATACATTCAGCACAATCTGCTTTCAGGCCATGAAAAACAAGATGCTGGCACATATCCCGTCATAGACTAGACTAGAATCCATACACTTGGCTTGGAAGTTGAACCATAACATTTCTCCCTGTTTTATTAATCCCATTCTCAAGTTATTAAGTCTCTCTTAGTACAGTCTTCCCTGCCTTTATTGGTTGATTACTTCATAATTTGTTCTAAAGCCTTGCACACCATTTTTGTCAGATAACATGTTCTTATCTGCCTTGTTTGTTATTTCTCCCTTTCTTAATGACAGCTGTTACATTTGCTGTACTCCAATCTGACAGCTATCACTCATTTCATAGTTCAATTAAATTTCCTCTTTACTGCAGTTGCACTTTTACACGTCCATACATTCGTTTCCCTGATGAAAGAACCCTTAACTCCACCTTCTTTCTCCTGCTTTTACTTTAGAAGAGATAGTATAATTCCAGTCACTGCCAGTCATCCTGGCTTTGCTTCCATGTTCTGTTGTGTTTGCTACTCTCAAAATTATCTTGCTCATCTATTACCTTTGTATTAAAAATTGAAATAAATTGTCTATTTAATTTTTGGGCTATGCTACATACAATCATGCAGCACAGCTTTAATCTCTCTCGATTCCAACCTCAGTTCTTTCCTTATGCTCCTCTTGCTTATGTGGTGACGGCATGTTGTGCTATTTTTCTACTTCTGCCTTTGTATGGACTGATTTGCTGTGAATTTAGGAAGTTCAAGCTCAGGGTGGAGGCCGGTCATGAGTGGTGTCCCCCAAGGCTCAGTCCTGGGACCGGTGCTCTTTAATGTCTTTATCAATGACATAGACGATGGAATCGAGTGCACCCTCAGCAAGTTTGTAGATGACACCAAGCTGAGTGGTACAGTCGATATATTGGAAGGGGTTGATTCTAAGGAAGGGAAGCCATCCAGAGGGACCTGGACAGGCTGGAGAAGTGGGCCCAGGAGAACCTAATGAGGTTCAACAAGGCCAAGTGCAGGGTGCTGCACTTGGGCCAGGGCAATCCCAGGTATTTATACAACCTGGGGGAAGAAGTACTTGAAAGCAGCCCTGCGGAGAGGGACTTGGGGGTCCTGGTGGACGAGAAGCTGGACATGAGCTAGCAGTGTGCGCTGGCAGCCCGGAAGGCCAATTGTGTTCTGGGCTGCATTAAAAGAGGAGTGGTCAGCAGGGAGAGGGAGGTGATTGTCCCCCTCTACTCGGCTCTTGTGAGGCCCCATCTGGAGTACTGTGTCCAGGCCTGGGGCCCCCAGTACAAGAAGGGCGTGGAGCTCTTGGAAAGAGTTCAGAGGAGGGTGACCAAGATGATCAGAGGGCTGGAGCACCTCTCCTATGAGGAAAGGTTGAGGGAACTGGGCTTGTTTAGTTTGGAGAAGAGAAGGCTCCGGGGAGACCTCATTGTGGCCTTCCAATACTTGAAGGGAGCATATAAACAGGAGGGGGATCGATTGTTTGTGAGGATAGATAGCGATAGGACAAGGGGGAATGGTTTTAAGCTGAGACAGGAGAGATTTAGGTTAGATATTAGGAGGAAGTTTTTCACACAGAGGGTGGTGACGCACTGGAACAGGCTGCCAGGGAGGTTGTGGACGCCCCATCCCTGGAGGCATTCAAGGCCAGACTGGACGTGGCTCTGGGCAGCCTGGTCTGGTGGTTGGCGACTCT
Organism: Numida meleagris; assembly: GCF_002078875.1. Classification (NCBI taxonomy): domain Eukaryota; kingdom Metazoa; phylum Chordata; class Aves; order Galliformes; family Numididae; genus Numida; species Numida meleagris. Next base: position 35,485,527 of record NC_034409.1, on the reverse strand, counting down.
GCATTTAGCAGGGGGGTTGAGACTCAATGATCTTTGAGGTCCTTTTCAAACCAGGCCATTCTATGATTCTGTGATTCTATGATTTGACCACTTCTCTAGGCAGCCTACTCTGATTTTAAGTTGTTATCATGGTGAAGAATAAATTCTGCCTTTTGACTCTTGTTCCATCACTACACCTCTGTGTGAAAAGAGTATCTCCATCTTCCCTACTTTTTGTGCAGTGAAAGATTAGGGTTAGATAATCCCAAGATCTCTCATCTTGTGGCTGGACAAACCCAGTTCCTTCAGTCATTCTTCATAAGTAAAGACCTGAAAGCCCCTAATCTCATCAGTGGTCCTCAGTTGAATCCTCTATTATTTTTCAGCTTCTCTCTTAATCTGGGGATCAAACTGGATGCATTGTACTGGATGTGGCCTGAGAAGTGCCAAGCAGAATAGGAGGGATTACATCCCAGGAGCTGCTAACTATCTTTTTGCTGATACTGCCCAGAGCACAGTTTGCCTACACTACTGCAAGGTTGCATTGTTCAATTTTGTTCAGCTGCCCACCAGGATTTCCAGGTCCTCTTTGCAGAGCCATATTCCAATCCGTCATAATATTTCCTTTTTTTAATTTTGAGGTAAATTCCAAATAATTGCTCAATCCTGGCTTGCAGAAATTCTAGTTTTGCTTCATGTTCTCCTTTCCTTCAGACCCACTGATTAGTCTCATTAACTTCTCAAAACGTTTCTTTTCGAAATGAAAATGCATTATGTAACTATGAAGTTATAGCTCATGTAACAACATCCTGTCAGAGAATTAGGATCTTCTTTAATGACACATTTTTCAGTACTATTTACCTTCTCACTCATGTTCCATTTGATCATGTTTTATCTTTATACAACCATGGTATTGGATAGTGGACACCCTACAGGACTCCAAAAGAATGCATTTTACAATGATATTTTACCTAGCTCAGTTTTATGTTTTCTATGGTGTTCCTTCAGACTTTCTGACTATTAGTTCCTTCAACAGCATACAAAATTTTGTTATCACCCCCTTTTTTAACTCCTGCTTTTCCTAAACTTTTTTGTCTGTGCTCTAGGCATGACAGCTAATTCACTATTCTATTTTTGTTATTTCTACTGCACTTCTGGAGTTACTCTAAGACTTACACTAAGACTTTCTAAATGTGAATCCTAACCAAATATAATGTTGTGATTCAGGAGGACTAGAAAACCAACATAAATCAATTATTTCTTCAGCTAATCAATACTTCATTATCACTGACTCTTCGACATACAATTCCTGCCTAGATTTCCTTGGAAGTAGTGAATAAAATTTTAAAAATCAGTTTCTTTGTGTTCATGTATGAGAAGATTCATGATCACTTTCAAATATTTAATCACTTTTCCCATATATACATTCCTTTCTGTACACCTGTTTGTCTCCTTGAGACTGATTATTCTGGTTAAGGATCTATTACACCAACATTTTAGTTTTCTGCTTCCCAACACTTGGACCACTCAGTGCTGGTGCTTAAAAAATTCAAATAGGATATGAGAAATTGTTGCAAGATGTCTTATAGAATCATAGAATCATAGAATGGCCTGGTTTGAAAAGGACCTCAAAGATCATTGAGTCTCAACCCCCCTGCTAAGTGCAGAGTTGCCAACCACTAGACCAGGCTGCCCAGAGCCACGTCCAGTCTGGCCTTGAAAAGTCTTCTACCTGCATTAGCAAAATGAGCAGAATTGCCCTCCATTCGATAAGTCAGAAACCTGATGTTAAGAAGTCAACTGCTACACTAATTTGTTTTGAGTTTATTTTCAGCTGGCTCTTGTTTTGGTCCATGGCCTGAACTCCCATTAACTATTGAGGAGTTTCTGATAACATCTTCCCATTTTATTTTATCTGAAAGAAAGTAGTAGCTAATCTGAAAGTTCTTTGGACATTTTTGAAACAACTATCTCATCAGAACTGGTGATTTTCTGAAGGAAAATTCTCCTGTGGAAAGGAGAAAGCATTTGAAGCGTGCTAATGAAAATGAGAGTTTATGTGCTTGAAATCTGAGCCCTTTGAAACTGAAATTCAACATGTATATGTGCTTTTGCAAAACTTTGAAATGATGCCTGTGTACATGGTACACCATAGCTAATGCCTGGTGTACCATACCTCTTCTGCTACTCATATCCCTACTAGACAGATTAAAATAAAACAACTCTAGGTACTATATGATAAAATCTCTTTAATTTTGCCACACAGACAGACATATTAATTTTTTTTTGTAGTCTTGTGTGGAGCCAGGAGCTGGATGTAACGATCCTTGTGGGTTCCTTCCAATTTGGGATATTCTATGATTCTATGATAGACACAGAATAGTATGATGTGGCACAGCAGAGGCAAAGAAGGATGAAATAAGAGTCCAGAGCCCTGTACAGATTAATATGGAAGAATAGGATTAGTTTGGATGATAGGGTAAGGCTCCTTTTGTAACTTTTCTTCATAGGTTTTGGAAGATTGTCATAGACATCATATAAGCTTTCCAAGATATTAACAAATCCTTAAATAATTGATGTAATGAATATGATTTTGCAACAATCAAATACCTGTGTAAGGAAAGTGATTCCTCTCCTTACGGTATTCAACTCATACAGACACTTGAAAATACCAACTTGTGGTCCATGATTAGCAGAACAACCCTGCTGTTGCTTAACTGTCAATTGCAATGAAAGCTGTGAATCTTCTGACTCCTTCTCAATTTAGGATAAAATTGCTGATTCTGTTCAAAAATTACTGAGGGGGAAGGAACCGACAGCTAGAGAAACTAGTTTCATTTCCTCAGGAAAAAAAAAAAAGATTAGCAAACTAACTTGCATTCTGTTCTTCTCCAGCAACTCTTTGTTTTAATGACTTTATTTTTTTTTTTCTGGGACTTGCAAGAAACTTCAAAACAGCAACAGAAACTTAGTTCTCTCATTTCTCTATGTTTCTAATATTTATTATTAGCATACTTTCTAATTAAATCTTCACAACTCCTGAGACTGATTGGAGAGTGTCCATTCAGATCACTTTATAGCTGCTAGTCCGGGTCTTTGCAAAAAGAAGATATGTGACTTTAAAATGAAGTGCATCTACACTTGACCCACAGTAGCTCTTTTCAGAGGCAGTCTTATTTCCTGTGGAGATGAAGAGGAAGTGTACTTAGGGTGTGAAACACTTCTTTATTTTTTTTTAAGCTCCTAAGGAGAAAAGATCTTGCATATTTCTCCTTTCAGTTTAAATTCTGAATCTAACTGGAAACTAAATTGCTCTCAGGAAGTCCACTTGTAAGTAAAATGTGATCTGTGGATGGATTGCTTGCATGCTTGGTTTTCTGGTGTGCTCGTAAGTGTTCTGGAGGCAGAACAGAAACAGGTAGGACCAAACCATCATATTGATTTGCTTTCTTTTTCCTGTGAGTAGAGATGTTTGGTTTGCTTAGTCAAACAATTTTGAATGGCATTAGAGAGTAAATTGGACAAGGGGAATCCCCACTAAACTGTCTCCTGGATTGTTTTAGAAGAAAAGATTACATCATACAGAAGGTTTCTGCTAGAGACATCCTGTGGACATTTCCAAAAGTTTATGACAATAAATGCCTGCTCTGTAGGCTGATTTGAAATATTTCGTGGATATTTTCTTATTGATTCTTGAAACAGACCATTAACTTCCACCATATGCCCACATCTGTACATTTGTGCTTATATATGCATGTTACTTAATTATTTAAAAAAATGCAAAGAATAATGTGAAAATTACCAGATTTTTCCTCAAAATGCTCATTTTTTCAACATATTTCAGAAAGAAATAAAAGCATTACATAATTGCTATCACTAGTGTTTTCCTCCAAATTTAAATATGCAACTTAATTGTCAATTAATGACTGCATCTGTATAATAAAGATATTTAGATTGGGAAAACAAATGTAAAAATACAACCTGAACTTGAATGGCACTTGAATTTCTTGTTGAAAACTAATCAAATGCCTCCACCTCAAGTAAAAACCAGCAATTCAGACAATCAGCATAAGGAAAAGGAATAAATCACAAAAACGAACATGTGAAGAAAATTCAGTAAAGGTAATCATACAATCATAGAATCATTAAGGTTGGAAAAGACCACTTAAATCATCAAGTCCAACCATCAACCCATCATCACCATACCCACTAACCATGTCCCTCAGCACCACATCTCCATGTTTCTTGAACTCTTCAGGAATGGTGACACCACCACCTTCCTGGGCAGCCTGTGCCAATGCCTCACCACTCTTTATGAGAGGATTTTTCTCAAAAAGGTATTTTTCCTAATATACAACCTGAACCTCCCCTGGCACAACTTAAGGTCATTACCTCTTATCTTAAAATGGCAGGAAGATGAGTGGAGCTGGCTCACTGAAAGGTGGAAATTCTGAAAAGCACCTTTGGCATATCACATCAAGAATGTGTGGAAAGTACTGGATTGATACTGGAACTGGAAATCATAGCCCCTGGATGAGTCTACAGTGAATTTTCAGGAGAGTCTCTGCTGTTCTAGGAGGTGTTGCAAACTGGACACTGATGAAATTGACGGTTTCGAGATCCTGGATGGTATTTACCCACAACATACAGCATCTAACAGACTGCAGATCAGAGTCTAATGTAATTTAGACTTCTCTCTTTAAAAGCATGATCCTCTTGAATAGGCATTGTGAAGTACTATGGCAGATCACTGGATGCAGAAGTTCTGATGACTTTTTGGCTTCTTTTGAACGTGATCTGGTTCTAAGAAAATGAAACTGGATAGTAGTCTCTGAAAATGCCAGACAACTCTCTGGATGGGGAGACTGTGTATAGAGGAAAACAAGTTGTCATTTATTGGGAATTGGGGAAAGATACTGCAGGAAAATTGTATGTTTTTGTATATATTCATGTACGGCAAAGACACATACACATATATGTATTCAAAGCAAACAACAGAAGGTCATAACTAGATATTATAGTCAGCCAAATTACAACTGAATTGGTCTCTTAATCAATTAATTCTCTTAAAGTGAATTAATGTGTTACATTAAAATGAACATAAATATTTGTGAAAAAGCTAATGGAAATACTTGATGTCTGGTTTTACGGAGAATGTGGCTATTACAGAAGAACTAGGAAACCTTGCAAGATCATTTTGGGAAGTACTATATTTATAAAATGCATCTTTATCTTGTAGAAAATTTTACATCCAGCAAGTTGCAAAGTGCCTTATCTGAAGTCAGGAGGCTGTATTGAGAGCACTGAACTGATAGCATTGCACAGTTAACATTAGAAATCAACAATACTAATGTTGTAGATGCCTTTACTGTTTACCAAACCTAGGTGGAAATGTTTAAAAGTCTTTAGGAAGAATCTGAAAACAATTACATTTAAATTATAAGTTTTTCTATTTGCCTTCATAGACTTTAAAAATTCTCGTTTTCAATATTTTCCTTGCAATCTTGACAATTAAAAAGCGCTTAGAAAAAAATCCCAACCCCAAAACTCTAAAATAAACCCCGCGATTCAAAAAAATCACATCACGTAAGACACTGAGGCTTTAGAAAGGAAAAAAATACTGTAAGATTCATCACCTAATGCTCAGAACAGTCTGAATCTCTAAAAGATACCATGGTGCTGAAAACAGAAAACTTTCAAGACTAAGTGTTTTATTCTTCTTGGAAGAATGAAGATGAGCTGGTGAAAATGAAAGGTTTTATGCAGAAAAACTGATAGATACTCTGAGGTTATGGTACAGGAAATATTTTAAGTAACACCAGCCAACAGTGAAGCTGCTTTTCCATTGAGAAAGCCTTAAACTAAAGATGAATAAGATTCGGAATTTTCTTCTGTTTTATGGATAATAGATTTTAATTAGGAGGTGGATATGTGAAAATACGCCAAGCTGTAGAAGTGTGAAGTAAAAACCCACACTGTTTCACTCTCATTGTCTTCTATAATGCCATTATTATTTTCCATACTTCATTACAAGAGAAAGCACAATTTAGGACTGCATCTGCCTTTCTCATGGCTATTTCCTGCTGGTAACTCAGAAATTTTTAATCACGCATACATGCGGACTATGTTTTTTTGGAGAGCTGGAAAGCAGTTTGTACCAATCACTACCAAAGCACAAGGAACAAGGAGGACCCTTCAGTTATATATTAGTGTTCTTGAGCAATCAGCAGTGTCACAACTTCTGTTGTAGGTCCCCCTTTCTAGCCTCAGAATTCCTTACACACATCAGTTCAACAGTCTTTCAAAGAAAGGGAAGGGAGACAGCATAGTGCTTGTTTTAAATTTATTGTCATTTCTGTATATCTCTAGAAAAATATTTTAATTCTGTTTCTGAATTTTGCTATTACTGGGCCCAGTGAAAAGATGATAGATTCTCAAGGCAAAACCCAGGCAAGGCAGAAACTTGAATTCCTCTTCTTACAGGGTGGATGAGTACTCAGACCATGAGGGGACAGTTTTTTCTCTTACTATCTCAGAAAGTCATCACTAGTGTTTTGTGGGGAAAGGCTTTCCCATCTAATAAACTTTTTTTATCCGACATGGGGTTACCAAATTGAAATTCTGAAAGGAAGTATGAAGCAAAATTCTTGTGTTATTCAAGGTACCACGTTTCTAATTTATTTTACCTTACACTCTAATCACTTAAAATAGTAACCACAAGTTAATTATCTAGCAGGACAGCTCTCTTTCTGGACATCTGTCACTGCTGGGTGTTAGTTTCCTCCTCTTTCCCTTTCTTTAGAAGACTCATCAGCTGATTTGTGTGAGAAATTTTGTGAAAGGAATAAGACACCTATGATATGTTTTTTCTCAATGCCAACTGTGTGCAGGAGCATGTAATAGAGGCCAAAGGATCTTCCTTGTGCTTTATTTCAGGATGGTACAATCAGGTTTCCTTATTCTCTCATACAACATTTCCAAAAAGTAATTGGAATGGGCAGGATATAATATTTTGATTAGAAAATGCCAAAACAGATAATTTTTAGAATTTCAGAACTTACTCCCTCTCCAAAATAATAAAAAGATAAACTTATGAAGCTAATTCTTTTTAATAAAAAGTTGCTTTTTAAGGATAGACATTTTACAGTGGAAAAAATATTTGTAGAATTCCCAAAAAGCTCTGCCTGTCTTAGAGGGAGAACGCATTTTGTAATGTAGATCTTAGAAACACAAACACAAAACAAAAGAAAACAAAACAACAAAGAAGCTGATTTGTGCCAATTTTGTCCCTAAATAAACTCAGCCTAATGATTATTGGAAACATCCCCTATATCATAGAAATTTGGTGATCATAAGAAGTAGACGGCTATATCCTCCATGCTGCATAACACTGATACGCTGATGAAACATATCCACATCTATAAGGGAGGGATGGGGGTCCTTCCTTCCTTCCTTCCTTCCTTCCTTCCTTCCTTCCTTCCTTCCTTCCTTCCTTCCTTCCTTCCTTCCTTCCTTCC